>NW_005187836.1:3210-4895 GCF_000239375.1 Pundamilia nyererei | reverse complement strand
AGCCATAATTTTAAAAACAAGAACAACAGCCTAATGCATCTTCTCAATTATTTCATCTCAGGAAGAGTCTGACAAAGAATATGAGTATTTAAAAGCTCTTTATTTCAAAGTGGGGTTTTGTGTATTTAACTACTATATAATATAAACATGAATTAACCATTAAATAAATATCATACTATAATAAATATACAAGTGACAAAAAAGTGATGCAAAATGCAAGTGATCAAAGACATTCAAATAATAATATCATGTTGAATAACACAATGTTTCAGTAAGGAAGGCCAGAAATAAAACAAATAGATACTCAAGCTGTTTGAAGCATTAAGGAGTCAACAAGTACTTAGCCTTTTTGTTTTTTACAAATTATAATAAAATATATAGGTGACTCTAACATCCAATAAGTTGGACTGTGACTTAATAATATAAATGGAATAGTGTTTTTAATCAATTGTTTTAAGTGATATGGAATCTCTTGGAGCCACAAATTGCTGTGTCTTTGCTCGCTTAGAACGAGCCCTAAACAAATACAAAAACTAGGTAAATATCAAGCTGTGACTAATTACAAAAATCAAACATAGTCAAGTGAACAAGTGAAGCATTAATGGGAAAAGAAAGCAACATCAAGAAGCTCCTCATCAGTTTAACATGGATGTCCAGGTTTCTGGTTCATGTCCAATAAATAATTCATAAGCCATTTTTCAGGAAATAAAAAAAAAAACAAACAACAAAGGAAAAACAATGAATACTTTTTAAAATTCCATGTGATATAATCAAGAACAGTTTATGCACAGAAAACAATTCCTGTAAAAAATGGTGAAAAGCCAGATCGCTCATTAAGTTTCGTTGTGTGCAGTAACTGGAATACAATTCCAAAAAAACACAAAACAAAAAACAAGTCATTGCCATTGTATGGTCAACTCTGTGTGAGTTTTTACTAACTGAAGTCGCTTTCACTGTCGTACTGGTAGTAAGGGTTATCGTAGCCTTGGCTCTGAGCGTGTAGTTTGATCTGGGGTCGTTTTACAGCGTAGAGGTTGTTCTGACGTTGAGCCTGGGAGTTTGTGTTATTTTGGTCACTATATAACTCCTGCAGAGGGAAAACAATACAATTACTTTCACAGTGGAATGAACAACAAACGACATAAAAATGAAAAGCTTCATAAAATCAGGGAGAAATGCAAATCGAAGCCTACATCTCTATGGACACACAGAGACATACTGTCACAATCCTGGGTCTTTTGACCCAGCGTTTTGAGTTTTAGTTTATGGTTTATGTTTAAGCCCTTCAGGTTTTCTAGTTCATTTTTTATCATGCCTAGGTTGTTATAGTTTGTTATTAGATTCCCCTTGTGTCTTCCACCCCTGTTAAGTCTCCCTTGCCCTTCATGTGTTTCATGTCTGTGTCTTACGTTGTCAAGTTCAGGTTGTGATGTCTGCGACTTATGTTTCTTGTTTTATTTTGAAGAGATCTTGTGTTCCTGTGTTCATCGCGTTTAGTTTTACTCTTTCCCTGCGAGTTCATTATGTTCATGTGGGTTGTGCTGTTTTGATCTTTATAGTTATTATTTCCCTTAGGCTTAGTTCTTGTAATATGGCTTCACTGTGTTCCATGTTGTGTCTACTGTGCCTTTCTGTACCATGTTTCAGGTTCCTATGTTCTGTCTCCCCAGTTGCTGTTAAGTTTA
>NW_005187836.1:0-2458 GCF_000239375.1 Pundamilia nyererei | reverse complement strand
AAAAAAAAAAGTTTATTTTAGGATTTCATTTACCCAAACTTACATCAATGCTGAACATACAGGAGGAGGAGCACTTACTTCACACATGTATTATCTTTAAATCTGGACCCACTAGGACAAGCTGTGAAAATGATGAGACAGTTAAAGAAGTAGATAAATAACTATTCAAAGAAAAACACACACACGGAGAGATGTTTGCTTGTTCACCAAGATATCTTACCAGTGCACATTCTGTCACTGAAGTCTGTTTGAAAATGTTTTTCCAAACAGGTACAGCTGTAAGCTCCATCCTGTGATGTGCAGTTTGAAGTTTTTACATCACAAGGGTTTTCAGCACACAGGTCTGTTGCTTTAAATAAAGGAGAGAGTGGAAAAAAGCTTTAGCTCATACAGCTTAAAGACTGAATACAAAATGTCCTCAGCAGTTACATAAGTCAGTAACTAACATGTCATGATGTGAACTGTGGATTGGAATATACAGTCTGCAGTTTAGTTATACCATTATCATTAGGACTTCATAAAAGTTTATCTAAATTATAGTTTCAGTTCAAAGTTCAGAATAGAAGCAACCATGAGCAAGAATTTGGCAAAGATCCAAAACTATTTATAAAGGGCTTTGGTGGAAACGGTTCGATTCAGACCGAAACGTAGATATAGTATAAAGGATTCTGAAACACATCTTGTCAATTATATTCTTTCTGAAAACAAATCTTTATCTTGTGTGAGTCTTGTTTTAGAAACATATCAACATAGAAGTTACTGGAAAAACACAGTGTGCTAGAATACAGGTAATAAACTTACGTTCAAATGTTGCCCCACTCAGCAAACAGTTATCACAAGTATTGTTTTCTAACTCCTTTATAACGTCATCTTCTTTGATTTCAGAACTGGCTTTGAAGATGATCTGTAGTACAGCAATGATCCCTGGGGGTGCCCTCAGCATACGACTGGCGCTTGGCCTGTTAAGACAGAAATCACATTTAGTGATGATTGCATCCTTTATTTTTTCAGGATAACACCATGTTAGTGTACAGTGATTCGAAATAGGCTGAAAAATTGTAAGGTAAAAGCTGTTGTCAGTCTGAGACTTACAAGAGTTTCAGCACTATAGAGCCAGAGTAACCGTCCTGCCCTTTATAAACTTCATCCAGCTGTGTTTTCAAAAGAAAATATGTTTTGGTCAAGATGAATAAGATATAATTATTTTTTAACTTAAGCTTAAATTTAGCTTGTAAAAATGTCAAAAAATGTCCATAAAGACACATTTATTGATAGAGAGTACTAACTGATTACTTACCGCAGCAACAATTTCATCTGCAGTTTCTTTAAATTCCTTTGATGTGGTGTTTGTCATTTTGTCATTAAATGGTTTTCTCAGGGAAAGTTTTCCAGGGAAAACTTTGGCTGAAAGCAATAAAGCATCATCAGAAGAAACTCAAAATCGAATAAAATTATACTTTATCCTGTCATTAACTTGCTGACAGGAGGAAGATTTATCCCAGTGTCATACAGTATCTCTGTTAAATATGACGCTACAACTAGCAGATACTTAGCATTATGACAGGAACTGATAGCTAACATAAAATCTTCTCTGCTTGCCTGGCAACAAGGCAACAAGAATATAGTTCAAGATGTCACTGCTCCTGCCCAAAATTAATCCCAGACAAATAAAAGATGAAACAAAACATAATCTGCCTTTCCTACTTTTTTTTTGTTTTTTGCATGGAATAAGAAGACCAAATCGAAAATATTAATTAGTGAACTAGCTGTTTGTCAGATTTAATAATTTTGTCACTAAGCTAGGCTAACAGTTTACTAACCTTACTTAGTGTTTATGCTGGGAAATGGTTAAGGGCATTTTCATATCTATAGTATGTTTACTCTGGTACAAATTGGTTAATACATTTGTAAACTTGGAGATTTTTCCCTTGGTTTGGTTTGTTTTCACACAGAAAGAAATCCAAGTCCATGGGACATTTTATGACAAGGGAGAAAAAAATCTTTGGCGTCATCTTGACACCAAAGATGTGAAAACACCCTAAGAGAGCTCTGTTTAGTTCAAAAGGTGCTTATGGTTTTGAATCACCCATTCTTCACTAACACTAGGTAAGACTTGTAAGAAGTTGACAGCTGTTGTAGACAAACAAATAATTACCATTTTCACATCTCAGGGTGATATTATTGTAAAAATCACCAGGCAAACACTTGCATACAAATGTCTGGTTGGCACGGGCTTCACAGGTGCTTCCAACACCACATGGATTTGAAAGACAGGGATCTTCAAAGTGGAAACAAAAGAAAAAATAATATAAGCCTTTGAAGCATTCTGTAAATACTTGGACTGGCTACAGATAACATTATACTTTTTATACAGGCTACTGGCCACATTACCCGGAGATGCTGAAGTAGGTGGAACCCCTGTTGCTGAACTTGATGGATCCGATGAAGTAGCTGGGGC
>NW_005187835.1:288904-297100 GCF_000239375.1 Pundamilia nyererei | reverse complement strand
ACTGCATTTCGTTGCCCTGTACCTGTGCATGTGCAATGACAATAAAGTTGAATTCTATTCTATTCTATTCTATTCTATTCTATTCTTCTGATATTTGCAGTAATTTTCTGAACTTTTTATTTTTTATATTTTATAGGTCTTCACCAGCAGGGCTCTTATCACAGCTCCTGACTCTGACCTTTCTGTCTCTGTCCCTCGCAGTGCTGTTTTTACTCAGTTTGATCTTGTGACACTCTCCTCTTTAGAGGATGTGGTTTGCCATATTAAGCCCGCAGGTTCCCCTCAGGATCCTTTTCCTCCACAATTTTTAAAATAATTTTTCCGAGTATAGAGCAGTATGTCCTTGACATTATTAACAGCAGTCTGACTTCTGGTGTGGTTCCTGCAAATTTCAAAACCTGGCCTTGATCACACAGTTTTAGCTAATTATAGGCCTGTTTCCAAGCTGCCTTTACTTTCCAAGGTTTTAGAGAAATTGTTTTTAGTCAACTGAAAGATTTTCTAGATGATAATGGCATCTTTGAGGTTTTTCAGTCAGGTTTTAAAACCCTTCATAGCACAGAATCTGCATTATTAAGGGTTTGTGGGGTGGCTGTAGCTCAGGCGGTAGAGCAGGTCATCTACTGATCGGAAGGTTGGTGATTCAATTCCTAGCTTCTAGTCTGCATGCCAAATATCCTTGGGCAAGATACTAACCCCAAATTGCAGCGTCCCACAGGGCTCAATTTTAGGGCCACTGCTCTATTTACTGTATTTATTGCCTCTGGGTTCCATCTTTAGAAGGCATGGGATCTCATTTCATTGTTATGCCAAATTTATTTGCCACTCAAGCAGATGGATGGCATCTCCGTAAAACCTCTCATGACATCCCTAGATGACATTAAAACTTGGTTGGCTCTGAACATTTTTAAATTTTAATGACAAGAAAACAGAAGTGATGGTGTTTGGACCCAGTGGTCCCTGTGAGTCGTCCTCTGTGATTTGGGACCCCTGGAAGTCTATTTTAAACCTGTTGTTTGGTTTTACCACCATTCACCAGTGTGTGAATGGGTGGATGACTGGATGTGTAAAGCGCTTTGGGGTCCTTAGGGACTAGTAAAGCGCTATACAAATACAGGCCATTTACCATTTGCCATTTAAGTGGGACAGTTATTTTAAATTGGACAACCAAATTAGAGCAGTGGTGAAGTCCAGTTTTTATTATTTAAGGCAACTGGCAGCAGTAAAATCTTTTCTTTCTAGGAAGCACTTTGAAACAGTGATCCATGCTTTTATTTCTTCCCGCCTGGACGACTGTAACTCACTCTATGTGGGGGTCAGTCAGTTGTTGCTCTCGGGTCTGCAGCAGGTTCAAAATGCGGCTGCACGACTCCTAACAGGAACTTGTAAAAGAGAGCATATAAGCCCTGTCTTAGCCTCTCTGCACTGGCTGCCTGTGTCTTTTAGAGTTCATTTTAAAATTCTCATGTTTGTTTTTAAATGCTTTTACAATCTTGCCCCGCCTTACTTCTCTGAGCTTCTTCATCCCCACATACCCTGTCGGTCTCTCAGGTCAGCTGACCAGCTGCTCCTGGAGGTACCGAGATCCAGGAGGAAGCTCAGAGGGGACAGGGCCTTCTCTATCGTGGTTTCAAAATTATGGAATAATTTGCCCTGCACATTAGAGAGGCCTCTTAACTGTCCACTTTTAAATCACGTCTTAAAGCCACTTTTATTCTTTGGCTTTTAAACTCAGTGAGACTTAGTTTCTCTAATGAATTATTTTACTTTGTATTTTATTTGGCTTTTATTTATATCTTATGTCATTTTGTTATTTAGTTCCAATGTACAGAACTTTGTGTCAGCTGTGATTGTTTCAAAGTGTTTTTTAAGTAAATATGATGATGATGATGTGAACATGTGTCCACAGAGGGGAAGAAGTCAAACATCATGACTGTGAGAATCATTCATGACAAACCTTCAGATAAACCCACTGAACACTTACTTTTCTTCATTGTGGAGGGCTCTCCTCTCAAACAAGCCTGTGATGATTTTCCACCAGGTCTCTGCAGAGGACAAACACAGCAGTGACATCATCAACATGAGAGTGATGAAGAACAGCTGAGGTCAGATCCATAATCTCAGGTGGAAACACACACTTCAGCCGTGTCCCAATTCAGGGTCTGCAGCCTTAAAGGCCACATTTTAAGGCCGATTACATCAGAAACGCGACGAAGGCTGTCCCAATTCAAAGGCTGCTCGAAATGCGTCCTTCATTGCCCTGAATTTTAAGGATGGGTCTGTGTATCCTTCGTTGCCCACCATAGCCCAGACTTCATAGCGCGGCGGTGGGTGTGGATAATTTTGCCGGAAAAAAAACGTGCATGGCTGAAGCAGGGCGGCCGAAGAGTAAACTTTCAAAAGTAAATACTGAATATTATGTCACTTATTTATGTGCAAATGTTTAATAATGAAGAACATTAAAACATTGCTGTTGGCCACATGTCGGCAAAGTTATGTGACATTAGTGATGTTTGTGGGGCGACCGTGGCTCAGGGGGTTGGGAAGCGTATCTGTCGCCGGTTCGATCGCCGGGCTCTCTGTCCTGGTCATTGTGTCCTTGGGCAAGACACTTTACCCTACCGCCTACTGGTGCTGGCCAGAGGGGCCGATGGCGCGATATGGCACCCTCGCTTCTGTCAGTCTGCCCCAGGGTAGCTGTGGCTACAACCGTAGCTTGCCTTCACCAGTGTGTGAATGCGAGAGTGAATGAATAGTGGCATTGTAAAGCGCTTTACAATGCCACTATTCATTCACTGTGAGAAAGAGTTTGGCGCAGTGAGATGAATAGCTGCCTTGAGACCAGAAGGGCCAGGTTCGAATCCTGCTCAGGGCAACATTTTTATTTTTTTTTTCAACTTTTTCAGCTTTTTTCAGCAGACATCTTCAGCGTTAAGGCATCCACACAGCATTTTCGCAGGAAATGCTAATTTTTCTAGTTATATTTACATTACCAAAGTGAGATGACTTTAGTCTCATGAACAACATTAACTAATTGTTATTTACTAGCTTAAACTGACTGTTCAGTACAGAAATGAAGCCCAACTATCATGTTTTACAGTCCCGTGGTCTCAGCCACAGATACTCAACTAATCAAAGTGATGTCATTAAAAAAATGAATGAACAAAAAATATTTTTTCTCCTTCATTTCTTTCAAACAATATTGTATGAAACGTTTCTCGTGGTTAGTATCATGGTTGCTAGGCAACCTGAGCAGCATGATGAAGGCCAGACCGTCCCATTTCACAAGCCTCTCACTTCCGGCTTTAGCGGTCTTTGAGTACGTGGCCCTTGTGACCCTTTAGGGCTGCGTACTCTAAGGCTGCAGACCCTGAATTGGGACACAGCCGTCCTCCTTCATCTTACCCAGCATCCTTCACTCACTCACTCTGATCTGTTTTCTGTATACCTCTCTACTTCCTGTGTTTTCTTCACAATAAAAGCAGTAACCAAACAGATTCTAAAGTGTTTCTGTGAATGTCAGTGACTGATCAGAGTCTGTGAGAAGTTCGGCATAATATGTATAATAGTAATAATATCACAGGTGCGTGCAGGTTAGTGTGGATGAGCAGTGTTATGACGGTGACTGTGTGTGACTGCAGTGACACTTCATTTTCTGTTTGTCTCAGCTCAGTCTACCTCACAGTCTGTCATACTGACCTTTGACCCACAGCACCACTACTGTCACTTTAATGGGTTTTCCATCCTGGCCGTAGACGACAAACAAGTAAACACCTCCATCATCACAGTGAGGCTTCATCAGAGTCAGGGTGAAGTCTCCTTCAGTCAGCTGATCCATCTGTACACGACCTTTATAAACAGGACCAGACTCGAGCTTCCACTGACCCGTCTGATCCTTCACACACTCACAGATCTCTCCATGTTCAGGTTGTTCACGTGTCCACTTCACTCTGACAGCAGCAGGCGGAACTTCACTCTTATTCCAGAGCAGTTTGATATACTCCGCCCCCTCTGTCACCTTCTCTGCTTTCAGCATGGAGACTGAGAGAAGAGAGCAGAGCTGTGACACTGAACATGAGCTCACTTGTTACAGTACCTGTGTGAGCCTGAAACAATGAGCTGATACATTCACCTCCATCATGTAAAAAGGCTGTTACCATGACAACACCTCAGCTGTCTCTATGGATTACACACTAACAGCTGCCATCCATCAGCGTAACAGTCTGTGAGTAAAGGTCACACAGACTACATATTTTAACAGAAAGTTCACATTTAGTTTAAAATGAGCTCTTATTTTGTTATTTTTCTTTGTGTTCTGTGTTTTTTTTTTAATTTTGAAAGCTTCCTGTGTTCTTCCACACACCTCTGCGCTTAACATAGTTCAGAGGTGTGTGGACAGCTGATGGAACATCCTCAGCATCATCAGTTATTAGTTTCAGGGATGTTTGGGACCTGCTGCTGTTTGTGGCTGATTCCAGATCAGCAGTTTAAGGACGTGTGAGGTAAAAGGTTGCAGACATCAGCATTAACATACTGGAGGTGAAGGTCAGTGAAGTTACTGTGTCACACACTAACCTGCTCTGTTCTTTACTTTATTATTTGCATGGTACACGAGGGCACCAAAGATAACAGCCAGGAGGAGCACAGGAACCACGAATGCCACAACTATGGGCCAGCGGGGAGGAGGTTCTGTAACACAAACACAAGATCATCCAACATGTTCAATGACATGATTACATGAATCTGTTATTAATATTTTACCTGTGTTACTCAGAGCATCATCAGGTTACTCCCTGGTTAAGAACTGAACCACAGGCCGCAGGGTTCAGACACTGTAAAACTCTCTGAGTTTAAACTCTGAGGTTTCAGCCTCACAGAGTGATGTTAGTTTAAAGTTAATGAGGTTCAGTCTGAGCACAAACACACATAAAAGACTAAAGGTCTGTGAAACCAGATGACCTCAGAGCACACACCTTATTATTAGAGCAGATAGGAACCTCTGTGACAGAAACACTCACATCTCACTTTACTTTAACTGAACATGTTCATGCATGAAGTCTGTGTGGACCTCAGGACCTCTGCAGTTGACCTCTGACCTTAGTCCACTCACCTGAGACCTTCAGTTGCACATGGATCTCCTTCAGATCGTCTCCAGTCTTGCGAGCGGTGCAGGTATAGGTTCCACTGTCAGAGACTGTGGGGTTCCTCAGAGTGAGGCTGAGGTCTCCAGTCTGCAGAGCGGTGGCTCTCATTGATGTTCGACCGAGGTAACGAAGGTTTTGGTTTGTAAGATCGTCACTGCTCTGCACACGCTTGTGGACCATTGGGATCGTGAACTCATCACGGTTCCACACCACAGCTGTGGAGTCACTGGAAACATCAGCTGGTACCTGACAGGGCAGCAGGACAAACTCCGCCCCCTCATACACCTGCACCCTAGATGCATGCTGGGAAACTGAGGAGAGAAAGAAACAGCTTTCAGCAGTTATGTGAGCTTTGTGTTGGACATGAACACAGAACCAGCAGAGTGGCCTTTTTAACCTGTTTGGACTCAAACCTGAACACTCAGTCAAACAACACTCAGACCACGTTACATGAAACACACTGATGATGATGATGTTCCTTGAAGCAGAATCTGTGAGCTCCATTAAGCCCACACATTTTAGTCATATGATGCAGTCATGTGACCAATTAAACTAAGATAGTGGAGGGCATTATACAGCAGTTGTTTTGTTTGACAGCCCTATTAAAGATTAATATCAGTCTGTACGTGCTCCAGAGAGCTTTTCTTCAAATTCTTTAATTCTCACTCACTTTTGCAACTTTGTACTTTTGTGTTACTTACAGAAACAACTCCACCTCATTGTGAGTCCATTTAAAAAACTCGGTGCTTTTCAAAGAGACTTTTCAACAGTCGCAAAATAAATAAACGGCAGACAGAAATGAGGCAGGCCTAATCTTCTTGCGTTTCACGCATGCGCAGTACTGGAACATAAGCGCTTTCAATGTGGACTGTAAAAACGACTGAAAATGCTAGTGTGGATGCAGAGCGTTTTCAGACGAAAACGCTGTTTTCAAATCTATCCGGGCTAGTGTGGACGTAGCCTTAGTCTAAGGAGCGTGGAAAGAAAAGTGGCTGGACTTCTTTACGTTTCTTGTGACCGACATCTGTTTGACCTCGGCTTGTTTGATTAGGTAGAGGATCATTAGGGGGTCCATGTCCCTCTTGGGGGGACACTCCCCTAGGGCTTAAATTTGGGACCCTCCACCAATTGATCGTAGAACTGAAGAAGCTTCTTGGATGACAGGTGAAATGTCTTCAAGCAACTTAAAGAAGTCCAGTCTCTCCCAAGCTCCTTAGATTCAGTGGGCTGGTTTCAGTCATTATGCCAATCCACTGTTTATAAGGTTGGGGAAACCTGCAGTCAGCTGAGACCGAAGACGTCACCTGGATCAGTGATGAAACGTTTCTCCCACTGAAAAGATCCAGATGAACAGAATCAACCTTTTGGGATTTACCTACATGGATCATTGAGAATAAGAACAAGACAAATTTGTTATTAATAATTACTGACTGATTTAAAATGTCCTTAAATTATTTTCCAGTATATTTCTAAACCCTGAACAATCCATTCATTCAGCTAACCTGCATTCATATTTAAACTAATTTGGTTCTGTACTTCAGATTTATAGTAACTATTTAAAACAACCATAACTTCACTAAACCATAAATGCAGTAAACCACTGTAAAAACTAAAATTTGAGATTCTCCAAACTTGTTTCTGTTTCTTGTCAGTGGGGCTCAGCTTACAGTCCTGTTACCAAACAAGTTTTATCGACAGTCCTGATCTGTGGATTCTTGTCACGCATCACTGACAGACAGACACGCGGAAGCATCCTGCCCTCAGCATGCGCACTAACTTTGTCAAAAACTGCATCAATCTTAGTAATAATATGATCTATTTTACGGCTAAATACGGAAGTTTGTTCAAATTTAACGTTTACGGCACAGCAGAGTCTCAGCTGCTTGTTATTCGCGGTTTGTGTGTCAAGCGTCAGCGCGATTATGTTCAGACACGTCAAAATGAAAGTAAACTTAAGATGACTCCATTGAATCCATTTCCCTGTCTCACCTTTACCTGTGTGCCTACATTTACTCTACACTGTCACGCTGACTTTCAAAGACACTGCAGTAAAGTACACAGTGTAAAACTCCCCACATCTCTCCCCGTAACCAGCAGGTTTATTCACACAGGTACGCGCAGCTTACCTGTACAGTCCAGATGTCGCAACAAACAGAAGAGAAACACAGAGAACGGTGATTTTAACATCCTCTCCTTCTCTTCTTTAACTGTTTTAGTTTCCTGGTCAAACTTTCTTTGCTGATAAAGGACATCAGCAGCTATTTAGAGCTGGTACGTTCACCTCAGAGAGTTTTCTTAGTGGCACTCCCTCCACCTGTAAAAGGTGCTGTGCAGAAGTTGTTGCAGGAAAACCTTTTGCAGCGGATGAACTCGCTCTACCTGTCAGTTTAGTTTAACCGGATTTCTGTGATTGTTCAGAATGTGTGTTGGGTTACACCTAAATAATAACACAGATTGTCTTATATATATATATATTTATATGAGACAGTGATTCAGAACATCATTGTACTGGTAACCAGCTGTTTTCAGTCATGGTATTAGATTATTAGATTATTGTTAGATAATCATTAGAGAATCACACGTGATCAGCTTATCACGACCAAAGTAACTGACTTTAAATGTTAGTATTATAAAAGCTGTCGGCATTAAAAATAGACAAAACAGTGATATTGTGAATAGCAGCGTATCAACAGCAGTATATCAGCGTATCTTTTATTTTGATAACTAAATATAATCATAAAAAAGTTTATGATGTGTTTAAATGTTCAAAAATGCACATTAATGGTTCAAATACAGAGAGAAACTATTTAAAATGTGTTCACATATTCAAAGTTGTATTGTTTACGCTTTAAGTGGAAGAGGTTGTATCCATACAAATGCGTGTAATGCACAGCTGGAGTGGCCAACGGACATAATGGGCATTTGCGTGGTGGGCTGGTGGTTTTTTTTTAATGGTATAAACGATGCTGGATTGGCCAATTGGTCCCAATCTGTCACGGACCCAGTTCCAGGGATTCGGGGTCCGTGAGCAGTCTGGACTACTATTGTAGTT
>NW_005187835.1:256814-258129 GCF_000239375.1 Pundamilia nyererei | reverse complement strand
CAAGCAATGGCACTGGATTCACCACTGACACCAGGCGAACTCCAGGAAGCCCTGATACTGTACATAGCCCAGTAGCCCTTAACTTTAAGGAGAGGGTCAGCTGACCGTTCTTGCAATAAGTGATAAATCTTAGAGGTAATGCCTTTACCCAAGGGTGATCTTGAGAGCAGGACTTCCACGGGGCTGCCCACAGGACAACTCAAGAGGGTTCCCAGTCACTTCGATAATTAACTATGTATTTGGACATATCTCCAGAACTGATTACGCTTCAACTTATGTAACTCCACAATTTTATCAAAGCTTAAAAAACATTTAGTCCCACAGTCAAATAAATCTGATACATTAAGGATGCCTGCTTTACGCCACTATAACCAGTCAACCGATGTAAAATTATTCTATTCCCCTATAAGGTCGCCGAAGGTGATTTAATAAAGTCCCAGCGACCTGCCCTATGTAATTTACACGACAATGTCTTCACATTTGCAATTATAGGATGGGTAGTTTTATGACTGGTATCAAACAGCTCCCTCCAAGGAGAAATACCGCCATTAACTTCCGTCTCTATATGGGACCAGATGGGTTTAACTGGTGCAGTAGGTAACCAAGCTCTAAGTTGTTTCACGTTCATCACCCAATAATACCATTGGAAATTAGGCAATGAAAAACCTCCTTGTTTTGCACTCGCTTGAAGTTTCTTAATACTTAAATGATGCGGTGAGCTACCCCAAAGAAATTGCCGGATCAAAAAGTCTAGATCTTTGAAATACTTATCTGGAATGTGTAATGGAATATTAGATAAAATAAAAAAGATCATGGGTGCAGTCATCATCTTAATACAACTAATTTTACTCCATATTGTGAGACGCACTCTGGACCATCTACAAAATTCCATTTTTATTCTTTCAAACATCGGCTCCATATTTGCTCGAACCACCTTAGTGTAATCCGAGGTAATTTGTATCCCCAAATACCTCAAACCATTCACAGACCACCGAAACTCCCACTGTTTAAATAAAGTATGGGGGCAGTGTCCTGACATAGGCGTTGCCTCTGATTTATCCCAGTTGACGTGATACCCTGAAAGCAGCGTAAAGCTTTCTATACATTCTAATAGGGCTGGAATTTACTTCCCAGGTTGGGTCATAAGTAACAACATATCATCTGCATATAGTAGAAGCTTATGTTGACTATTACCCATCAAAATTCCAAATATATTTACATTATTTCTCAGTTTTTGTGCCAGAGGCTCTATAGCAATTACAAAAAGACCGGGGCTAAGGGGACAACCCTGTCTTGTGGATCTCTGTAAAAGGAA
>NW_005187835.1:252078-255225 GCF_000239375.1 Pundamilia nyererei | reverse complement strand
GGTGTGTCCAGTAGTCTTCTATAAACCAATATAAATCTACCTTCCTTATCTGTTATTACTTTTGTTTCAGTAAAGCTAACTGCTTTATGAATCAGAACCGACACTCCCCTACTTTTACCAGTTCCAGGACTGGAAAAGATTTTACCTACCCAGGAACATTTAATTTTTAAGGCTTCTGACTTACACATGTGCGTTTCTTGAATAAAGGCTATATCAACTCTTGATAACTTTAAATATGTTAATATTTTCTTCCTCTTAATTCCGTTATTCAACCCCTTAACATTCCAGCTGGCTATTTTGAAATCTGTCTGTCTATCTATGTTACAATGTGGAATTCCATATAATACTCCAATTCATAAATATTTCCATTGTAGAGGGTGGTTTTATGTGAAGATAAACCAATTTATAAATACAAGCATTCAAAATAAATAGAAACAAATTGAAAACAGCTCGAGCAAAACTCCAGCCAGAAAAAAGGAAAAAACAAAAAGCAAGACTAATTCTTGCTAACACTGGAAAACCCAGGGTTGGTGGTCACCGGTGCCCGGCTAGCAACCCAGCACATAACTAGTAGTTTATAGGGATATTTAAATTAGTCGAGTAAAAAGAAAAAAAGAAAATCCCTGCACCAAACCCATCTAATAACACGTTAAACACACTTACATATGGTAAAGTACTTCACCATCCCCGATCACAAAACCAAACAAAAAAAGGCATAAAGTGTCACTTATCTTAAGGGAACATATTCTTAATAAATTTTGCAGCCTCCTCCGGTGAAGAAAATCTGTGCCTTGCTCCATTGCGTTTTATTTCTAGAGTGGCGGGGAAGAGCAGCGAGTATTCCACTCCTTTTTCTCTCAACTCCAACTTGATTTGTTTAAAAGATATGCGCCGGTCCATGGTTCGTTGGGAGTAATCCGGAAAAAACATTATCTTCGCCCCACGTCATAGAATCTGGCCTTTCTCTCTGGCCGCCCGAAGGATGTCTTCCCTATCCCGGTAACGGAGTAAGTTAACCATAACAGGCCGCGGTCGTTCTCTCCCTCTCTCCTACTCCGTTTCGGTGGACCCATAGGAACACAATGTGCTCGCTGTATTTCTAGCGTACGGGGCTCCAAAGTTAAATCCAACATTATGGGGATCTCCCGCTGTAAGAACTTGATCATATCCTCTCCTTCTATTAACTCTGGTATACCAATTATCCTAATATTACAGCGTCATCCTCTGTTGTCCAGATCTTCAATATGGTTCCGTAAGTTCTCAATTTCTTCTTGAATAGTGGGTAATTGTTGCTCTGACGCACGGGTTGCCTCCTCAAGAGTTGCAACCTGACTTTCCACTTCTTCCATGCGAGCACTAAACACATTAATTTTACCTTCGATCTCCTGAACAGTCGTTTTTATCTGTTTCATGTCTTTTTCAATATTATTTGTCGATGTCCGAATGATTCTTAACTCAGCAACCAACTCGTTTAATGTTAATTCTCCTCCCGATGCTACAAACGTTGCAACGGCTGGGTCTTCCTGAGGCCTGCTGACGTAGGCATCCATTTTCTTAGTTTTAGCTTGTTGTTCAGGCGGAGGGTCTTTAGCACACTGCGCCCTTCTAGTTTGCCGTTTCCGCATTAGTTCACGGGGGCTAGTTATTTAAAGGCATTTCACATACATGTGCCAGTACACAGTGTTCCAAAAAAGATGGTGCATGCTATTACTATAACTATTTTCAGTGTGCAAGTTGCAGAGCAACTCTTTTCAAGCTGGCATCTTGTCGGGAACCACAGCGCCACCCTCTCATTCAGCGTGATTGTCTGGATTTGATCAATTGTAGGATGACGTAGAACCGCAGAGAGATTTGCAACATGCTTACACACATCACAACTGCTAATGAGTAGCAGGTGATTGTCGGGTCAGGGAATCCAAACAAGACATCCAGAGTTGGGACCAGGAAGCAGAGTTGCAGTCTTACATGCCTCTCTGCAGCTTTTCTCCTCCTGCTACCCCCCCCCCCCCCCATCTCCATAGAGACTGTGTCATCTCCCAAAAAGACAAAAAACAAACTAAAAACCAGCAATAAACAATTTAAACATAAAAAAACCCCCATAAAATATCGTCTATAATCCAGTTTTGAGTTCCCTCCCCAGACGCCTTAATGCCCACTCACATCCTGGGCCATCTGACCTCAGGAATTTGCATAAGGTGGGGCCAGGTTTCACAATGAGCTCACCCGAAACCCTGGCTGATTGGGACCCACACCCATTTTCACACCTTGGCTCAGGCGATTAGAGGATCATCAGAGGGTCATTTTGTCCCTCTGTGGGGGGATACTCCCACTAGGTTCAAATCTGGGACTCCCCACCATTTGACCTTAGAACTGAAGAAGCTTCTCGGATGAGAGGTGAAACGTCTACAAGCAACTTAAAGAAGTCCAGACGCTTTTCTTTGCACAGTATCCACATCTGAACCAAAGAGTAAAACAGTGAAATGTGGATTATTAAATATTAGGTCTCTCTCCTCCAAGTCTCTTTTAGTACATGACTTAATAATTGATCAACAAATTGATTCACTCTGCCTTACAGAAACCTGGTTGCAGCAGGATGATTATGTTAGTTTAAATGAATTAACACCCAGATAGCTGTACGTTTGCATGGGATTAATGAAGACTCCGTCAATTTTAGAAACTCCCACCATGCTGTCAGAGAAGAGCTGATGTTGATGCTTTTAAAGCATTCATGTCGTTGGATGTTTGAGCTGATAAATGGTAGATCTGAAATCTCTAGATTATTGCAAAGTGCCTGTTTTACATCTAGCCAAGGTTCATCTAAGAGGGTATGTTTTAGCCATCCTGAGATAAACTGATGCCTGTTGGCTAAGAAGTAGTGCTGAAAGTTAGGTAGTTCTAATCCTCCTTTATCCTTGGTCTTTTGAAGTGTTTTTAAGCTTATACGTGGGGGGTTTATTTTTCCAAAAAAAAAAAAAAAAGAAACCTCGAAGCACAGGCCGAGGGGGCGGTGTGGCAGGAATTTCTCACACCAGCCTATTAGTTAATGAAAAACCCAGGCAGACTTTTAATTCATTTGAAAGCCTGATGCTTAGCCTCGTCCACCCCAGCTGTAAAACTCAGAAACCAGTCTTACTTGTTATCATCTAT
>NW_005187835.1:248571-250846 GCF_000239375.1 Pundamilia nyererei | reverse complement strand
TTTGCGGTGAAATGTGTGAGTTTGCAGTGGAAAAAAAGGGGTCAGCTTTGTGGTCTTTGTTTCCTTCTCACCCAGTTCTTTGTTTCACAGCAGAGGTGTTCAGAGGTTGGAGGAAAAAACTGTGAAAACCTCTTAACAGCTATTACTTAATGTCACATTAAACAGAAAGATATTTTGCCAGAGTGCTACTGTAATACTATAACAGTACTGTAGTTGTGGTGGCCGTGGTAATTTATCTATGTTTTTTTGTACAGTGTGATCCAATTGTAATCTTGTCAGCAGTGATAACTGAAGATATCACAGGGTTCACAGTGCACCTAACCCTTTTCCTTAGGTGCACCAGCACAAAAGTTAGATGCACTCAAATTTTTCAACCTGAGCGCTTTACATGTTCACTTAAAAAGAGAGAGCGAGAGAGAGAGAGAGAGAGAGAGGAGAAAAAGGAAGAAAAAATGCAGTCCATTGCTTACAATATTGATTTGTAAATGATTAATTAACAATCTTGTTAATACAAAGTTTTTTATTTGGAGCACATTTCTACAAGAAAGGTAAGTTACGGTATTTTTCGGATCACCAGATTATAAGGCACATTAAGCAAAACAAGACAGATAAGTTAAACTTTACTCAACTTATTCTTGCTTCCTCCAGCTCCGTACCATGGATTCATTAATGTTGAATTCTCTCACAGCTGCTCTATTACCATGTTCTACTGCCTGACTGACAGAGTTTAAGATCCACTTTGTAAGCATGTTTCTTAACAGATGCCATTTCAGGGTCCTTATAAACACACAATACGGTAATATTATGTTGAAGCACAGTACGTATTACTCCGCGAGGCTCCTGACTATGGTAGCCATGATGCTCCAACAATCCATGAAGCGGTGTGGCTTACTAGTATACCAAAGTAGTACTAAAACATTTTTTGACAGATTTATGAGCGCTGTGTGCCACATAAAATTGATTTGAGATATGTAAGCACAACCAGAATTCATACATAAGGTGCACTGACAATTTCTGAGAAAATTTAAGGATTTTAAGTGCGCTTTATAGCTAGAAAAATATGGTACTGAAAAAGTGCTTGTACTTAAAGTGCTTCACTGCAGAAAAAGAAAATCTAAACTAGAAAAATTTGCATTAACTGCGAAAATGCTGTGTGGATGCTGTAAAGCTGAAGCTATCTACTAAAAACTGCTGTAAAGCTGAAAATAGCTGAAAATAGCTGAATAAGCTGAAGTCAGTATCTGAAAAGTTGTTGAAATTGTAATAATGTTGCAGATGAATGACAAATTAGCAAAAATATAATAACTTTGCAGAAATGCAGTTACTTAGAAGACACACAATTACTTTGCAAAAATACTATATTAAAGGAGAATTTAGCAGAAATATTGTAACTTAGTAGAAACATAGTAACTTGGCAGAAACAGTACAACATGGCAGAGGTATTGTAATACAGCAGAAATGTTAATATTTAGCACAAAAATAACAACTTGGAAGAAATTGTGTAAGAGTACAACTTAATATAAAGTAGTATAATAGTATAACTTAGTAGAAATGCAACATAGTAGCAGAAACACTATAATTTAGCAGAAAAGTAATAACTTAAGCAGAAACATTAGAAAAGCATAATGGCCAGCTGAAAAAAGCTGAACTACTTGTTGTTCAACTGTGAAAAATTGGCAGAAACATTAGAAAAGCAAGAAGGAAGAGCCAGCAGGTACATAAGTGTAAGGCAAAAATGACATGCCTAACGATGTTTACAAATATGGACAAAGACACGCAGTGACACATAAGCCACGTCCAGAAAACAATGTGTATGAACATGGATGCAAAGATGAACACAGACATGCAAACATATGCACACACACACAGTCACACAGAGACACACACGGAGCATGGAGTGTCCTATGTGTTTCTATGCCAGTCAATCAGGCTGAATCTGCTCACTTTGAATCCAGCAATGGGATGCTGCCCCCCATGATTGGCTGCCTGGCGACCTGTGGTGCTTAAAAAAAGCTGAACATGGTTAAGTTCCTGCAAAACTACTTGTTGTTAACCTGTGAAAAAATGGCAGAAATTAAAAAAAAAAAAAAAAAATAAGAAAGAACAGCCAACAGATACACACAATCACAAATATGGACACACAGATGCACAGAGAGAGAGAGACACACACACACACAGGATCTATGCCAGTCAACCAGTCTGAATATATTATATTTTTATCCAACAATGAGATGCTGCCATAAAAAGGGTCTCTCTCTCTCTCCCTCTCTCTCTC
>NW_005187835.1:232466-248501 GCF_000239375.1 Pundamilia nyererei | reverse complement strand
CACACACACACACACACACACACACACACACAGAGAGAGAGAGAGCAGCAAGTGAGCAGGGGGCTGTTAATAGTGTCGGCTGTATGTTTCTATTTCAGTCAAGCAGCCTGGAACTACTCAATTTGAATCCACCAATCAGAGAGGCTGTGTACTTTTTCCCGCCTAAACAGCTGCACCTGCTGCAGCCTTTTACACACACACACACACACACACACACACACACACACACACACACAGTCTTTCTGTAGTGTATTTCTCATATTGAGGATCCACCTTAAACAAATGGCCATAATTTCCTAACCGTAGGGGCTAGAATGGTCATTCTTAGACCGTTTTGTTCAGAAGAGATGGGGGAATCTTCAAATGTTGACCATTTAGAATTAAAATATGAATTATTAAAGATATTAGACTTAGACGATTGGCTGGCTGGGAAGCCAAGCAGGCCCCGATATGTAAATTTGAATGTACCAGCCCTCACAGAGGATTGGCTGGCTGGGGACCTGGCAGGCAATTTTGTAGGAATGAAGTAACATAACAGGAATATTGGAAAATCAATATTACCAGCTGAAAAAAAGTAAACCAAATGTAAACTTCATTAAAAACTAATTCTTGTTCTACTAAGGCAAATTGGCACAAACGTCAGCCAGCAGATACAGAAATTAGAAACATTCACACACACACAGACACACACACAAACTGTGCTTCTGTAAAGTTATTAGAAGTTCAAAAACTGACTTCAGCTTCTTCAGCTTTTTTCATCTTTATATTTTCAACTGTATCTATGACAGTCAAACAGCCTGGATGTGCTCAATTTGAATCCACCAATCAGAGATGCTGCTTTTGTCTGCTTCATCAGGCTGTGTAGTTGTTCTTGTCAATAAAGCTGCACCCCTTGCATAGATATGGGTTTTCTGCAATGTATTTCTGATATGGATCATTAACATAACATGTTAGCAAAAATATTGTGACTTAAGAGAGACATGATAACTTAACAGAAAAACTATGATTTAGCAAAAGTACTATATTTAGTAGAAATACTATAATTTGGCAGAAATACTATATTTAGCACAAATCCTATAAAATAGCAGAAATAGTATGATTTAGTAGGAATACTGTATTTAGCACAAATACTGAAAAGCAGTAGAAATACTTTGATTTACCAGAATAGTAATAACTTAAGTAGAAATACTGGTAAAGCAAAATGGACAGCTGAAAAAATGCTGAACATGGTAATGGTCCCTCAAAACTACTTGTTTAACTGTGAAAAATTGGCCAAAGTTAAAAAAGAAAAAAGAAAGAAATAACAGCCAGCAGATACAAGTAATTACAAATATGGACACATATGGAAACACAAATGCACAGAGACACAGGCACTGGATCTAATCCAGTCAACCAGTCTGAATATATTCAATTTTAGTCCTTTTTTTTTTTGTTTGTTTAAAATGGACACTGTGGGGGTTTTTTTTGTTTTGTTTTTTTGCCTGTCCCACTTGGCTGTTTTTGCCATCAGAAGTATTGGCGAAGAAAGATGCCCAATCGATTTACTTTACCAAATGGACCATCCCAGCCTTGCCGTAATGGTCTATTTGATTCACCTTTTATTGTTTACTTTATTTTATTTCCACTTGTTAAATACGGGACAGACTTGAATGGGGAAAAGAAAGGAGAGAAAGAAAGAGAAAGAAAAACAGCCAGGAAGAGGGACGGGGACAAGAAACAAAAACCAACAAAATAAGCAGACAAAAAATGAGGGGTCACTCAGAATCTGCGGAGCAGAAGCCAGGGGGGGTTGCAGTGACATGCCCGTGAGCTCCGCCGGCAGCCAGCTGTGCCAGAGTGACTGAGCCCCAGGCCGAGAGGCCGAGGGCACACCACCCCCGAAGTGGCCCGAGCTAGCCTCAGGCTCCAGGCCCTGATAAGCAGCCATCAAGGAGTGAGCCGGTGGGTACCCGGACGCCCATCCCCAGACACAAAGAACCACCAACACACCGATGTCTGAGGGCGTCTGCCACTGGCAGGGGAAGTGGTGGGGGGAGATAGGCCTCCATACCTTGGAGGGCCTGAGATGTCCCTAGAGAGGTGGCGTCCTTCTAGCCCCCCTGCTCCAACAGGCTGCAGAGAACAGGGGTGTGTGAAGACTCCAATTCTTTTCAATTTGAGTACTACAATGAGGGTATTCATTTTTATCTCCACTGGGCTGGTGCAATATTAGTCGGGCAATGTACAATCCCTGAGCTGGGCTCTTAGCGTAGGGAGATTAGGTCTATATGAGGTGCTCCATGTGGATTTGCTGTGATTGTAGTGCTACCAATTATTGCCTGAAGTAAAACACTTAGCTGGGGCTGTCGGGGGAGAGCAAGCCCTCAGGTGATAGTTGCATTGCTGGCAGGGGGCACCAATAATAATAATAATAATGGATTGGATTTATATAGCAATTTTCAAGGCACCCAAAGCGCCTTACAATGCCACTATTCATTCACTCTCACATTCACACACTGGTGGAGGCAGCTACAGTTGTAGCCACAGCTGCCCTGGGGCAGACTGACAGAAGCGAGGCTGCCATATCGCGCCATCGGCCCCTCTGGCCAACACCAGTAGGCGGTAGGGTAAAGTGTCTTGCCCAAGGACACAACGGCCAGGACAGAGAGCCCAGGGATCGAACCGGCGACCTTCCGGTTACAGATGCGATTCCCAACCACCTGAGCCACGGGACTGTGGCTCAGGTGTTCCTTTTTAGCGACCTTTTTATTGTGATTTTTTAGGACTATTGCAAACCCTTTGTGTTTTCTTGTAAAATAATAAACTTTAACGTCTCTGGCTGATATTGACCCTCTTGTCCTGTTTATTCGGGGCTCGTTCCTGCAAGAGCTTTGGGACTGAAAGTTTGCACGAGTGGTATAGAGGCCCTTAGCGGTTACTCGGTGGCTTTTACTTGATATATAAATATTAAAAACAAACACACACACACACACATTTTATAAATTTGCTGGGAAACTCAGTTCAATATTTGTCACATCAAAAAACATTTTTACATTGAAACAGTATCAGTTCTTTGTGATTTACAGCAAAACATAATGTAGGAAAGGTTGCAACTGCAAGAAAATATTACTGTAATTTGAATTTGATTTATAGTAGCATGAGCATGCTAACTTAGTTGAAATGTCTGTTGAAGATTCATTTAATTATTTATAGTGTATCTATATGGGCTCAAATTGTGGTCAGAAATATTTTTTACTTGTAAATCAAATCAAAGCGCTCCTCCGACAGCCAAACCCATCTGTTCTCTGATTGGTTTCTTAAATTTGTGATTGACATGTTGTTGACCAATCAGCTGAAAGGAAGAAAAATTGGGTCAAAATCCGTACTTTTAAGTTGAAAGACACACACAGCAAGGGAACCTGAGTGCAGAGCTTCACGTAGTTCTTTGCTTTGTATCTGTAATCAGACGTTAACAAAAAACATGAACTTATAGCTTGTGTAAATATTTTTTACAAACACACAAATTCTCATCTATAGATGCACAAACATAAAATTTTCAGATATTTTGGTTTACAGGGTTACAAAGCTCAGTTCACAACTACCCTTTTCATTTACAAGTACAAAATATTTATTTGAGCCCATATATCTATTACGTATATATTAATCATATCAATTTAACAGTTAAAGAAACCAGAGTAGAAGGTCCATCAGGCTATATGGCTTTAGTTTCCTGTGCAGAACAAAAGAGAAAAAAATTATCACATATTGGTCTGATATATACAATGTAAATATCTATATCTATAGATATAGATATAGATACAGATATATATATATGTAGGTATACGATGATACCTGCTCTCACTGATGAATACACAAGATCTGGAACATCTGGTTGTTCTGTAACACATAACAGCGGCTTTACATATCATGCACTACAGATTAGACCAGATCTTAAAAACCTATGGAAATTGAACTTTTCTACATTGCTCATAAAAATAAAAAAAGATTTGGATAGATGGCAAAAGTTGCCGCTTTCTTTTATGGGGCGTGTGAGCCCCGTTCTTTATGGGAGTGGTTACATGATTATCTTAATTCATATTATCTTATCTTATCGTAACGCCACCACAACACACACCACAAACCTCATGTTTCAACTCGGCGGACATGATTGCGGATGCTGTGCAGGTGCGTCCGCCTTCCCTGCAAGGCACCGCAGACCACGCCTCACTACATACCCCCATCGCCTGACTGAGGCCGAGGAGCCATCCAATTGAACCTACTCCCCTAGAACCGCTTCCTACTAAAGATGTAGGTAGGACATCAGCTGGACTCATTGAGGGTTTAATTTGTCACTATTTCTGATAGATCTTCTAAAGAAACTGGGTGAAAGGATTCCATAATTACAGGGTGTGGAAGATCGTACGGTTACGGTGTAACCTTGGTTCTCTTAGTGAGAGACTATCTCTCCACACCGTTACATATTCCATATGTATGGGGTACGACCCCCCCTTGGCCGTTGCGTGTGGATATTTCTTTAAGACACTCCAGCACACCCGGCTACGCCCCACAGCTCATGTATAAAACAGCTGTGCAGACATGACACCGGTGATAGTTTGATCGGAACGCGTCTCCGAGCGGCCTGATGGGGTAGAGATAGTCTCTCACTAAGAGAACCAACGTTACACCGTAACCGTACGTTCTCTAGCATATCGAGACTATCTCTCCACACCGTTACATATTCCATATGTACGGGGTAACTCTGTAAGACACCCCGCGAGGAGACAGTGCAACCAAACCGCCGAGAGTGAAGGTGCCGGAAGTCAGTGACAACGCACCAATAGAGACACCACCCTGATCAGAGCTTCGCAATGACTGGCCTGAACTGGTCGTGCAGGATGCAGGACTGCAAGTGATCGGCCGCTCTAGGTCAGCCCGGGAACCGCGAGGCAGACCGCCAGGGAACGCAGCACACCGAGCTGCCAAGTAGCATCCCACTGGTCGCATAGGCCTACGACATGCGGGCAATTCCAGACAGAGAGTCGGCGCTACAGGCTGGAGAACTCTCACTCGCCACAGCGAGGTCCGACTGGCGTGTAAGCTGGCGAAGCGGGCAACACGCCACGGGAACACAGCCAGCAACCGCAGGTCAAGCTAGGGATGTGACCCGTCCATCCTCAAAGCCGAAGCCGCTCCGAGCTGTTGACAGACAGGGAGGGGGTGGCTGGCAGCCTAGCCTGCATACGTAAGTGGAGGGCTGAACAAGGCGATGACCCAAAGGTCCACCCCCCAGCACTGTCACCATGTGCTTGTCCGCAGACAGCACGTGGTGTCCGCAGACAGCACGCCACCAGCAGGGCATAAGTAATCCTCCCGCCCCTGTTAGGGCATGCTGCCCTGCCCAGGGAAGGCCCGAAGGGGCAACTAGGGACCAGTGGGGGGCTAACGTGGAAGGGGCCAAAGGCAACTACTCCCGCCATGCACGGCAGCAACCAACTGCAGGCAGGGGACCAGAAATGCTGAGAGGCAGAGCACTCACTGCCTGCAACTAGGCCAACCAGGCAGCAGCAGCACCTTAGACAGTAGGCGCTGAGGCTACGTGATAGCAACAACCTTGAGGTCTACTCTACTAGATGAGACCTCAAGAAGGGCTCATTCCCACACACGGCATGCTCCAGTCAAGGGACCCATCTCACCCGACACTGTGCCCGGGGACCAGCAGGGGGCAGCCCAGGGACAGGTGGGTAACACTGGAGGAGCGGATGGAAGCTTTTTCAACATCCGCCACCTGACAGTCAACCTCCACAAGCCCAGGCCTCACAGAAGCAGAGCCATGGGAGGGACGCTGTAGGAGGGGCCAGCAGTAAATCAGCAACAGGTGTGGGAAGGGACCCAGCCCATGGCCTGCCTAACTGGTGCCACAGCAGTGGCAGCCATGTTCCCCATAGTAGCCTGCTCTCTCATTTATGGAGGCAGGAGAAGGGGGAGGGGCGGGCCATTTAATACTTTCAGAAATTAAGCATGGTCTGCCAAGTTCGTGCTGGCAACAAAGGAGTGCATGCAAGTGTCAGCTACTTTAGCCAGTGCATGGTCTAGGCTGCCTTGATGTAGTTATTCATTTTTCCTTTTTCGCCCAGGCACAGCCACACTGCTCGTGCCTATCGTGAAAGGGCAAAAATGCAATACACAGACATGTTTGGGATGTGTGGGCTGCCATACCTCTGCTACCAAGCAAGGGGGCGGGGCCACACGCTAACCAGGAAGTGCTAACAGGTAGCCAGCACTAGCCGCAACCTGAATTCCCCTTTCACTGTTTATTAGCTCCTGCGTCACAGTGCTGACAGGTAAAAACATATGCTTGGAACTCTGACACATTTCCCCAATGTAGTCGGGCTGTGAGCGGAGCACTGTTGGCCACGTTAACCTATGAGCTGCGGGTGACACGCCAGGCAGGCTAATGGCTGGAATGCTACTCGCAGGCCAGCTAACGATTAGCTGGCACGAACCGTAGCATAATTCCCCACTGTTTATCCCCCACAGTGTTAAGCAGGCCAACAGCGAACACTTGGAACGCTGTAGCCGTATCCCCTTTGTGTCAACACACATAGCAAGGCACTCACACACATACACACACACACAACACAAGTGGAGATCAAATGATCACCAGTGTCACGTCTGCACAGCTGTTTTATATGTGAGCTGTGGGGCAAAGCCGGGCGTGCCGGAGTGTCTTAAAGAAATATCCACACGCCACAACCAAGGGGGGTCGTACCCCGTACATATGGAATATGTAATGGTGTGGAGAGATAGTCTCGATATGCTAGAGAACATGGTTGAAGGGACTATCTGAGGGAGCTAAGTTTCCTCTTAGGTCACAGATTTTATCTTGAAAAATCCTAGAAAGTCATTGCAGCCCTTATCTGAAAAGACAGGTGTACATGGAGTTGGAGGGAGACTATGTAATTTACTGTGTCAAAGAGAACCTTAGGATTTCTTCTTCCTACTGCGAGTAGTTTAAAGAAATAAGTGGCTCTCGCATCTTTCACCATGTTGATCAAAGTAGATAATAGTTCTTTGAAGTGGAGCTTATGAACCTCAAGTTTTTTGGCTTTCAACAGGTGCTCAGTTTTACGGCAAATTCGCCTAAACCTGCAATTAGCTTCTGTGAACCAGGGCAGGGATTTAGTAGTGCTGCCTTTCCTGATTTTAAGAGGATCCACTTTATCTAGAATTTTTTGACATTGTGAATTAAAGGAGGCCAAATGCCATTCTATATCATCTGTTTGAAAAAAATTATTATCAAACAATTCCACAATTTGTTCCACCGCAGTCAGTAATTACATTGACAGAACATCCACACGAACAGAGGACAGTGTGTTTCAATTAAAGGAGAGATCAAATAAAATACATTTATGATCACTAATAAAAAAAAAAGTTAGAGAAGCACTTTCCACCCGTTCTCTGGATATTGTTTTTAGGAATGTCTGGAAGCTATCCCTTAAGGATTATGAAGACTACCGTATTTTTCAGACCATAAGGCACACCGGATTATAAGGCGTACTTTCAATGAACGGGTCTGTTTCATACATAAGGAGCACCACATTATAAGGCACATTAAGCAAAACAAAACAAAACAAAACAAAACAGATAAGTCAAACTTTACTCAATTCATTCTTGCTTCCTCCACCTCCATACCATTAATTCATTATTGTTGAATTCTCTCGCAGCTGCTCTATTCCCATGTTCTACTGCCTGACTGATAGAGTTTGAAATCCATTTTGTAAGCATGTTTCTTAACAGGTGCGATTTCGGGGTCCCTATACTAACATAATACGCACAATTCAGTAATATGTTGCCACAGCACGTATTACTCTGGGAGGCTCCTGACTATGGTAGCTGTAATGCTCTGACAATCCATCAAGATTGCGGATTCGTAGCTTGCACAAAGTTGTACTAAAACATTTTTTGACAGATTTTTAAGCGTGTACCAAATAAAATCAGTTTGAGGTCAGTAAGCACAAACAGAATTCATACATAAGACGCACCGGATTAAGGTGCAGTGACGCTTTTTGAAAAAATTTAAGGATTTTAAGTACGCCTTAAAGTCCGGAAAATATGGTACTCATATTGTACTCTGTGTAAGGCCCAGGTGGACGATAGATGATAACAAACAAGACTGGTTTTTGAGGTTTTTCAGCTGAGTGGCCAAGGCTAAGCATCATGCTTTTAAATGAATTAAAAGTCTGTCTGGGTCTTTGGTTTTTTGATAGGCTGGTGTGAAAAATTGCTGCCACACCGCCCCCTCGGCCTGTGCTTCGAGGTTTCTGGTAGTTAGAATGACTCGGGGGTGTTGATTCATTTAAACTAACATAATCTTCCTGCTGCAACCAGGTTTCTTTATGGCAAAGAAAACACATTTTTTGATCAATTATGAAGTCATGTACTAACAGAGACCTGGAAGAGAAAGACCTAATATTTAATAATCCACATTTCACTGTTTTACTCTTTGGTTCATGTGGATACTGTATTGTTCTTTCTTTGTGATTTTTTTATGTTTAAGTTGTTGGTTGGTGGTTTTTAGTTTGTTTTTTGTCTGTTTGGGAGCTGAGACAATCTCTAAGAGGTTGGGTTTGAGGGGGAGGGAAGCTGCAGAGAGGCGTGTAAGATGGCAACTCTGCTTCCTAGTCTCAACTCTGGATAGTCATACTTGGGGGGCTTC
Organism: Pundamilia nyererei; assembly: GCF_000239375.1. Lineage (NCBI taxonomy): Eukaryota > Metazoa > Chordata > Actinopteri > Cichliformes > Cichlidae > Pundamilia > Pundamilia nyererei. The sequence continues at coordinate 239,806 of NW_005187835.1, read as the reverse complement.
AATAAATTAAATTCCCCACCAAACAGGTGACTTGATTTGAACTACAAGCCAGTTTTTGAAGCTGAGGAAAAGAGTGCTAGTACATCCAACTCTGACTGCTGCCTGATCCACCAAATACTTATTACCTACTGTTACAGCCTACCTTTTGTGCTGGACATCTTTCTGAGTCTGACATCAGCATAAGTCACATCTTCAGGGGGAGTAGAGTTGTTACCTCCTGAGCAGAGAGGAAGAAAAACACAGACACATGCTAACCAGACTCAACTACCTGTTAAAATGTTTTCAGGTGGTTTTGCTCTTCCTGCATTCAGCCAGGATTACCCTGAAAACTAAACTATAAACTGAGTTGAATTTCATGATTTACTTGGGTTCCAGTGGCTCCTTTTAGAATCTTTCAGTAAAACTGATATAACTTTGATCTCATGTAAAACAAATCAGATATCTGTGACTACTTTTATAAAATGTCAGATAGTCAGAACTGACTAGAATGAGTAACATTTAATATTTAAATGTGTCCACTTCTCATGTTCATTCTCCCTGATGTTGCTGTCATTCGGAACTGATACATCTATCACTACAGCAATCTTCTTCTGCTTGTCTACATCCACTATGTCCGGCTGGTTAGCCACCACCATTTTGTCCATCTGTATCTGGAAGTCCCACAGGATCTTAGCTCGGTCAATTTCCACCACCCTTGGGGGCGTCTCCCATTTTGACCTCGGGATTCCAGGCCATACTCGGCACAGATGTTTCTGTATACTGTGCCGGCCACTTGGTTATGGCATTCCATGTATGCTTTGCATGCTAGCATCTTGCACCCTGCTGTTATGTGCTGGATTGTCTGCACCTGGGGTCTTGCCTGGTGTGATAGACCCCAGCCTCTATGGATCTTGTGCTCAGTGCTTGTTCCTGTGCTGCCATGATTAGTGCCTCTGTGCTGTCTTTCAGTCCAGCTTTGTCCAGCCACTGGTAGGATTCCTGGATATCAGCAACCTCCTCTATCTGCCGGTGGTACATACCGTGCAGGGGCCTGTCCTTCCATGATGGTTCCTCATTCTCCTCTTTCTTGGGTTTCTGCTGCCGAAGGTATTCACTGAGCACGCAGCCAGTTGGGGTCATCTTCCTGATGTACTCGTGGATGTTTGTTGTCTCATCCTGGACTATGATGCTGACACTCACCAGTCCCTGGCCTCCTTCCTTCCACTTAGCATACAGCCTACAGGTGCTGGACTTGGGGTGAACCCCTCTATGCATGGTCAGGAGCTTTCTTGTCTCGATGTCAGTGACTTCGATCTCCTCCTTTGGCCAGCTTATTATCCTAGCAGGGTACCTGATCACGGGGAGGGCGTAGGTGTTGATAGCCCCCATCTTCTTTCTTACCATTCAGCTGATCTCTCAGGACTTGCCTGACCCTCTGCAGGTACTTCGTGGTTGCAGCTTTCCTAGCGGCCTCATCATGATTCCCATTTGCCCGTCTTGTAAATGATCTCACTGAGGGGGTTCAGGCCTATGCAGAACAGCAGTGGGGAAAGAGCATCTCCTTGGTAGATCCCGCACTTGATGGTCACTGTGCTATGGGCCTCTAGTGTTTCACACATCCCCATTGAGAACAGGCTTCCAGATGAAGCCTCTTAGGGTCTTGTTGATCTTATACAGTTCTAGGCATCCCAGGATCCAGGTGTGGGACATTGAGTCATAGGCCTTCTTGTCATCAATCCAGGCAGTGCACAGGTTGGTCAGCCTAGTCTTGCAATCTCTGCTGACTGCTCTGTCTACCATTAACTGGTGTTTTGCACCTCTGGTATTCTTGCCAATCCCTTTCTGTGCTACTCTCATGTATTGACCCATGTGCCCATTGATATAATGCACCTTGAGGCGACTGTTGTTGTGATTTGGCACTATAAATAAAATAAAATTGAATTGAATTGAATCTTAGCCTCTATGATGCCTGACAGGAGCTTCCTTGTGGTACTGAGGTAGGTCATTGGCCAATAGTTAGATGGAACTGGTACCTTCTTGAGGTCCTTGAAGATCACTATAAATGCCCTCCCGAACAAGATTAGACAGACCCTGCAGGAACTGAAAACACTTCTACCCTCCCCTATTTTAGAAGAGGTTTACAAGTTTGTGGACAAGGCTCAGCGGGACTAACACTCTAAAGAAAAAGAAAGACAGCACAGGAAATTCCACACTTTGCTAACAAATACTTTTACTTCCCAGTAGGGACCTACACAACACAAAGAAGAACAGGAGAACTTCGCACCTGAAGACAGTCAGGAAAAATAAGTAAAGAACTTTCAGACAGTAATCTTCCTGAACCTGAAAAGAAAGTGCCAGCCAAAGTAATCAATCTTGCCATTTCTCCTCAACAGTTGCCCATAGTGGACCTCATCACAGCCACAGAAACCTTGATAAGGATTAATAACTTATCACAAACAGAAGCCGAGTGATCATCATGAAGAAAGAACACACACATGTAAAGGAAGCTCTTAAAACACGTGGTTATCCAGACTGGGCTTTCATCAAGTCAGCAAAGAGGCACAGAAAAAAAGCTCAGCCACCAACTAGGAGGGATCAGAAAAACAAATGCAATAATATTGTCATCCTCTATGTAGAAGGTTTATTTGACAAAACTCAGGAGAGTCTTCACCAAGCACGACATCCCAGTTTATTTCAAACCCAGCCATACACTCAGACACAAACTGGTTCCTCCCAATGACAAAACTCCTAAACACAAACTTAACAATGTAGTGTATGCTGGTTTTCAGTTTTATTTGTCATATGCAAGTGAGCACAGGGAATAAAATGTATTTGATGAGCAGAAGACAGTCACTCAGCAGAATGGTATTGTAGAAAAAAATAAATAAATAAAATAACATAAAGGCAGCACGGTGGCACGGTGGTTAGCACTGTTGCCGCAACGCAAGAAGGTCCTGAGTTCAATTCCACCATCAGGCGGGGGTCTTTCTGTGTGGAGTTTGCGTGTTCGCGTGGGTTCCCTCCGGGTACTCCGGCTTCCTCCTACCATCCAAAGACATGCAACTTGTGGGGATAGGTTAATTGGATAATCCAAATTGCCACTAGGTGTGAATGTGCGAGTGAATGTGAGTGCGAATGGTTGTCTGTCCCTGTGTGTTGGCCCTGTGACAGACTGGCGACCTGTCCAGGGTGTACCCCCCCTCTCGCCCTATGACAGCTGGGATAGGCTCCAGCGCCCCCCGCGACCCTGAAAAGACTAAGCGGAAGCGAATGGATGGATGGATAATAAAAAATAAATAGAAAAATAGTAAGGAGCAAAATATTAATAAGATGTAGTAAAAGAAAAAAAGAGATTTCCAGTTAACTGACTAAATATATAAATATATGTACACATTAGTGATTAAATAAAGAAAATCTTAAATAGGAATGTGAGGGCGGGGGGCACATGGGATATTGCACAGGAATGAGCAGCAGTACAAAAGTTTTTTGTTTTTTTGTGGCAGTTGTTACAGTATTGCACTTTTTTAAAATATAAATATCAATGAAGTGGAGTGACCAGCTGCAGGGTAGCTTCTGAGTGTGTCCTGTGGTGTGTGTGTGTGTGTGTTTAAGTGTTGTGGTTGAGGTGTCATATGGCTTGATGGTCAAAACTGTTTTTAAGTGTTGTAGTCCGAGCAGACAGACTCCTGTAACGTCTGCCAAATGGTAACAAGGAGAACAGCTGATGTGCGGGTGGCTGTGGTCCTTGATGATGCTGTGTGCCTTACAGAGGCATTGCTGTAGATAAATGTCCTGAATGGCAGGAAGCCTCGTGCCAGTGATGTGCTCTGCTGCCTTCACCACCCTCTGTAGTGATTTACGGCTGCTGGCAGAGCAGCTTCCGTACCAAACTGTAATGCAGCTCGTCAGCAAGCTCTCGATTGCACGCCTGTAGAAATTTGAGGTGATGTTGGCATTCATGCCAAACTTCCTCAGCCTCCTCAGGAAGTAAAGCCGCTGGCGAGCTTTTCTGATAGCAGTGTCTGTGTGAAGGGTCCAGTCCTCGGTGATGTTGACTCCAAGGAATTTGAAGCTGCTGACCCTTTCGACCTTGACACCTTTGATGTGGATGGGCTGGTGTTTCCTGACTGGTTGTTCCCGGTAGTCCACTATCATTTCTCTAGTTTTGCTGATGTTGAGAGTCAGGTTATTTTCCAGACACCACTCGTAAAGTGCCATCACCTCCTCTCTATAGGCCGTCTCATCATTGTCTGTGATGAGGCCTATGATGGTTGTGTCATACGCAGACTTGATGATGATGTTGGACTCGTGTTTAGCAACAGTCGTGTGTGAGCAGGGAATATAGGAGGGGGCTAAGCACACAACCCTGTGGCGTAACTGTGTTTAGGATGAATGGTGGGGAGGTGTGGTCACCAACTCTCACCACCTGGGGCCTGTTTGTGAGGAAGTTTAGAATCCATCTGCAGATCGGTGTTCCCAGCCCAAGGTCGACAAGCTTCGTGGCAAGTTTTGAGGGGATGATGGTGTTAAATGCCGAGCTGTAGTCGATGAAGAGCATCCTTGCATATGTATTCCCTTTTTCCAGGTGAGTGAGGGTGGTGTGCGTTGCCAGGGCGATGGCATCCTCTGTGGCTCTGTTTGTCCGATAGGCAAACTGAAGAGGGTCCAGTGTGTCAGGAAGGGAGGAGCAGATGTGACCTTTGACCAGCCGCTCCAGGCACTTCATGATGACGGATGTCAGTGCAACAGGACGGTAGTCATTCAGACAGGAGACCACTGATTTTTTTGGGAACAGGAATGATGGGGGATGCTTTGAGGGACATGGGGACCACTGACTGCCTCAGGGAGAGGTTGAAGATGTTGGTGAACACCTCTGCTAGCTGGTCAGCACACACTCTGAGAAGCCGGCCTGGGATGCCATCCAATCCTGGAGCTTTGTGAGGATTTACCTTTTTAAAGGTCCATCTCACAGCTTCTGTTTTCAGAGTTAGAGTTGCAGCCTCACTGTCCTCCTGAGGGTAGAGTCCTCTGTTGTCTGCGTCAAAACGAGCACAGAAGTTGTTGAGCTCGTCTGCGAGAGATGCAGTGGGCTGAACACTGCCTGTGTTGTCCTTCTTGTAGTCAGTGATGCAGTCAGTCCATTCCACAGTCGCCTGGTGTCAAAGCTGTGGTAGCTGGACTCCATTTTGTCCCTGTAGTCCTTTCTGGCCTTTTTTATGGACTTTCGGAGGTCATACCTGGCTGCTTTATATGCATCAACATCCCTGGAGTTAAAGGCAGAGGTCCGCACTTTTAGCTTGGCGCAAACGTCTTTACCCAGGGTTTCTGATTTGGATATATGCGGACAGTGGTTTTTGTGACAGTATCATCCATGCACTTTCCAATATATCCAATGACAGAGTCTGTGAGTTCATTGATGTTGCCATCAGCTGCATCCACAAATATCTGCCAGTCAGTTGTGTCAAAGCAGTCCTGTAGGACCTCCTCAGCCTCACTGTCCCATTTGTAAATAACCCTGGAAGCTGGTTTTTCCTGTTTCAGTCTTTGTCTGTATGCAGGCAGCAGCAGTATGGAACAATGGTCTGCCTTTTTTGTTCTCAAGTCCAATAACGATGTTATACAGTTCGTCCATAGCCGTAGCTTTATCAGCATGTGGGGGAATGTAAACAGAAAGGAGAACTGGACTGAACTCCCTCGGGAGGTAAAAAGGCCTGACTTTAATGGTCAGTAGCTCGAGGCTCTGAGAGCAGTAACTTTTTAAGATACACACATCTCTAGCCCACAAAGAGTTAACCATAAAGCACGCCCCTCCTCCCCCTTTCTTGCCTGAGTCCTTCGTTCGGTCTCCCCGGTAAACAGTGAATCCATCCGGCATGATTGCACAGTCGGGGACGCTGGGCTCCAGCCATGTCTCTGTGAAGGCCAGAACGCAGCAGTTCCTGATGTCTTGTTGGTGTTTAATCCGTGCACGCAGCTCGTCAAGTTTGTTGTCAAGAGACTGGAGAATCGCAAGCAGGATGCTGGGCAGAGGTGGCTTGCTGTTTCTCTGTCGCGTTCAGCACAAAACTCCGGCACATTTCCCCCTCTTTGTTTTCCCTCAACATCGCACGAGTAAACAAAGGATCCCAGGCAGCAGAGTGTCCACGAAGTCGAAACTCACTGTAAAGTCCGAACTGGCTAACGAACGTAGCTCCAAAAGCATTTGTCAGTCATACAGAGTGTATGATTGCGCTGTGCGCACAGAAATAAAAAGCAGTACAAAATCAATAATAACATTTTTGCTGAGATGACTGGGAGCTCTCGTCGGTGCAGTCATCTTACGGCGCAACTGACAGTGTAGCGAGGAATGCTCAGACCTCTACATTGGAGAGACCAAATAGCCACTTCATAAACACATGGCACAACATGGAAGAGCCACCTCCACGGGATAAGACTCAGCAGTCCATCTGCATCTAAAGGTCAAAGGTCACTCTTTCGAGGATGCCAATGTTCACATTTCAGACAGAGAGGACAGGTGGTTTGAAAGAGGAGTGAAAGAAGCCATCTATGTCCACTGTGAATGACCATCTTTGAACAGAGGCGGTGGTTTATGACACCAACTCTCTGCCATCTATAATCCAGTTTTGAGTTCCCTCTCCAGACGCCTGAACGCCCACTCACATCGTAGGCCTCCTGATCTCAAGAAAACACATGATAGGGTGAGGCCAAGTTTCATAATGAGCTCTCCCGAAACCCTGGCTGATTGTGACCCACACCCGCTTTCACACCTTGGCTCATGTGATTAGGTAGAGGATCTTTTGGGGGGAAACTCCCACTGGGTTTAAATCTGGGACTCTCCACCATTTGACCCTTAGAACTGAAGAAGCTTCTCGGATGAGAGGTAAAACGTCTTTGAAGCAACAACCCTAACCCATTCACAAACATTTATATGGGTAATTTAGAGTTTCCACTTAACATAACCCAACCAACTCAATATCTTTGGACTGTGGGAGGAAACTGGCGTTCTCGGAGAGAACCCATGCAAAAATGGAGAGAACATGCAATCTCCAAACAGAAAGACGAGAACCTGATGGTAAAATAAAAGTTAGGACCTTCTCGCGGTGATGCAACAGTGCTAACCACCATGCAACTGTGCTGCCCCTTCAGTTAATCCAAAATGCTGCAGCAAGAGTACTGACAGGGACTAGAAAGAGAGAGCAGATTTCTCCTGTATTGGCTTGCCTTCATTGGTTCCCTGTTAGATCCAGAATTGAATTAAAAATCTTATTCCTCACATACAAGGTCTTAAATAATCAGGCCCCATCTTATCTTAATGACCTTGTAGTACCATATCACCCTATTAGAGCACTTCGCTCTCACAC
>NW_005187835.1:224328-232092 GCF_000239375.1 Pundamilia nyererei | reverse complement strand
AGTAATTGTCTTCAGCTGTGTTCCCCGTGTGTTCCCACTTCCCTCGTTACCTTCTGTGTATTTATGTCAGAGTGTCCCTTTGTTCTGTGTTGCGTCGTCCCTCTAGGTTGTGTGCATTTACCGTGTCTTCCCAGCGCCTCAGCTTTAGTTGCTCCCAGTTTAGTTATTGTATGGCTTCTTATGTTCCTGTTAATAAAGGCCTGCCTTTGAGTTCATCCCCGTGTTTCTAGAGCTGTGCATTTGGGTCCTCTCTTGCCTTCACACAGCCGCCGCTTGACAGGCAGAGATTACAGTGTTCTATGTTTTTTTATGTGAAGGGTTTTGTAAATTCAGAATCGTGAAATTGTCATTTGAATTAAAGTGTTATCATTATGTTATATTTCAAATGAGAACAATCAATGTTTATAGGAGGACATTCACCAGACTTTAAGTTTTGCCCAAGTCCGACACAGTTCATTCTTCCTGCAAATGTTTTTTAAAGTGACAGGACTTTTACTTCTGTCCAGGTTTCTCACCTTTTATTTCCCTGCAGAAGAACAGAACTCCACCCACAACTAGAACCAGGAGAACCACAGAGACGAGACTTGCTACAACTGTGACCAGGAGAGACGGAGGAGGGGAGGGGGAGGCTGGGTGGTGAATGGAAAGAGTAAAAGAAAGAGGAGAGTTTACAGGAGGAGAGGAGGGAGATGGTGTTTGAGGAAGATGAGGATCTGCAGGAGAGATGATGAAGATGATTCAGTCACTTTATTATCAGCTCAGCAGATTAATTCATGGCTTTAAACAGGAAGTGATGTCAGTGATCTGACCTCTGACCCTCAGAAAGCTCTGAGGAGACTTTCCACCGTCATCAGTAGAGCACCAGTAGAGACCTTCATCAGACTGCTGGATGTTAGTGATGCTGTGCTCTCGTTTAGGACCAACAGAACTTCCTTTGATGGAGAAATAACCCTGAACTGTGCCACCATTCCTTTGTCTGCAGCGCAGTGTGACATCACTTCCTGTCCTCACAGGAAGTGCAGGAACCTCAAGGATAAGATGTTTTTCTGACCAATAGAGACAAACAGAGTTAATGAGAGTAGAGTCATATCCAGATGCTGTACCAGCAGATGGAGCAGTGAGTTTGTGTACCAGTTACAGTGATGTTGATCTGATCACTCCTCTGTCCAGAACTGGTTTCACACCAGTAACTTGCAGAGTCTGGCTCGGAGATGTCTGAGAGGATGCAGGTGTAACTTTTAAACTCCCCAAAGCCTGCAGCTGCTCCACAGTCCTCAGTAAGTCCTCCTCTGGTCCTCTTCACTGTCCATCCATCAACTATCTGTCCATCATCAACACAAGTCAGATACACTGAAGAAGGTCCACTGAAGAACTGCTGAAGGTTTGGGCTGACAGACAGAGACACTGGAGGACACACACACACACACACACACACACACACACAGAATAAATGTATTCGTGTTCTTGTTGGAGTCTCACTGAATGTTTTCACTTCCACCAACTCACCTGCAGAAACTGTCAGTGCAGACTGCAGCAGCACACACACACCTGTAACAGGAGGACAGAGGTCACTGAGGGTCAGAGGTCACTGAGGGTCAGTGGTGCCTCTGTAAAAATGTATTTAGCTACAGAGAAATGTAGTTTATTAGACAAAAAAATGTGTTGTGCTTTTAAATTAACATGGTCATTTATCTTTACAGACCGGCATTATAGACATTTGCTGTGTGTTTCATCATTAGCCTTACAGTTTCACTATTAGCTGCAGCCGCTGCCTAATGACAAGACACAATTCCGGTCTGATTTCCTGCACCCAACCAGAAACTCAGTATGTCAGTTCTCCAGGGCAACTTGTGTTTAACATTCAATTCAATTCAATTCAATTCAATTCAATTCAATTCAATTTTATTTATATAGCGCCAAATCTTACACGCCTCTCTGCAGCTTCTCTCCTCTTATTAGCCCCTCCCCCCCAAACCCAGCCTCTTAGAGATTGTCTCAGCTCCCAAACAGACAAAAAACAAACTAAAAACCACCAACCAACAACTTAAACATAAAAAAAATCACAAAGAAAGAAAAATACAGGATCCACATCTGAACCAAAGAATAAAACAGTGAAATGTGGATTATTAAATATTAGGTCTCTCTCCTCCAAGTCTCTGTTAGTACATGACTTAATAATTGATCAACAAATCGATTTACTCTTTCTTACTTGTTATCATCTATCGTCCACATGGGCCTTACACTGAGTTTCTCTCTGATTTCTCAGACTTTTTGTCACGGTCTGCAGAGACAGGCCGTGCGGTGGTGTGTGTAATGGACCCAGGTGCGTACACAAGTGAGCAGACGGGAGTGATCTTAACAGAAGGCGAGCCTTTAATATGGCTGAAAACAAGGTGTACAAACACAGCAGGGATAGTGTGGCTAAACAGGAACCTAAACTGGGAACAAACTATGGTGAGGCTATGTCTTGGAAGACAACAGACCGGGCATGGAAACACGGAGGGTGGGAACACAGACGACGCGACACAGACTGTATGAAACACAGAGACTAAATACACATGAGGGATGATCAGGGGAAGTGGCCACACATGGGAACACAGCTGACACACATGAACCTAACGACAGGGCAGGAGGAGTGAAACTAAATACACTGATAGTGAATACAGGCTTTCAAAGTAAAACAGGAAACATGGAGATTAGGCATGACACATGGACCGGGGAGACGTAGTACAGGGGAGATGACATAACTGACAGCATGAACTTGACAATACAAGACACACAGACATAAACACACGAAGGGCAAGGGAGACTTAATACAAGGGTAATAAATACAACTGGCTGGACTACCTAGTGAACCTAAACAAACAATAAACGATAATCATCAAAATAGGTTAAACACAAAACACTGGGTCGCACGACCCAGGACCGTGACACTTTTACTCTGATTTAGTTCTCAGCTCAGATAAAATAATTATTGTGGGTGATTTTAACATCCATGTAGATGCTAAGAATGACAGCCTCAACATGGCATTTAATCTGTTATTAGACTCAATTGGTTTCTCTCAAAATGTAAAAGAACCCACCCACCACTTTAATCACACTCTAGATCTTGTTTTAACATATGGCATAGAAACTGAACATTTAACAGTGTTTCCTGAAAACCCTCTACTGTCTGATCATTTCCTGATAACATTTACATTTACAATAATTGATTACACAGCAGTGGAGAGTAGACTTTATCACAGTAGATGTCTTTCTGAAAGCACTGTAACTAAGTTTAAGAATATAATCCACCCACTGTTATCATCTTCAATGCTCATAGAGCAGAGCAGCTATCTGAATGCTACCCCATCAGAGGTTGATCATCTTGTTAATAATTTTACCTCCTCACTACGTACGACTCTGGATACTGTAGCTCCGGTGAAAACTAAGGCCTCAAATCAGAAGTACCTGACTCTGTGGTATAATTCTCAAAGAGCAGATAACCCGTAAGCTGGAGAGGAAATGGTGTGTCACAAATTTAGAAAATCATCATTTAGCCTGGAGAAATAGTTTGTTGCTTTATAAGAAAGCCCTAGATGGCCGCTAACTTTCTGCTTCTTAATTCAGATCAAACTGAGGTTATTGTACTCGGCCCTGAAAATCTTAGAAATATTGTATCTAAGCAGATTCTTACTCTGGATGGCATTACCTTGGCCTCCAGTAACGCTGTGAGGAACCTTGGAGTCATTTTTGACCAGGACATGTCCTTCAATGCACATATTAAACAAATATGTAAGACTGCGTTCTTCCATTTGTGCAACATCTCTAAAGTTAGAAATATCCTGTCTCAGAGTGACGCTGAAAAACTAGTTCACGCATTTATTACTTCCAGGCTGGACGACTGTAATTCATTATTAATACTGAATCAGTACTGAATTGTACTTTCTACATATTGACAACACATGCCTCACTTGTAGCAATCATGGCATCTAAGTTATTAGCCTTTCTGACAATTTTTGACTAATAAATCATTAAACTGACTTTGAAGAGCTTAATGTATGGTTACCATGACCCCACTCTACAGCCGTACATGCAAAACTTTACAAATTGTTGTGTTCCTCAAAGAAATTATGGCAAGCAATCAAAGATAAAAGCTCCTTGGCAGCTGTAATTATCTATGGAAAAGTAACCATTCTTCTCAATTTATGATAACAAAAGATACTTTTCTAATAAGTTTAAGGTCTTAATCGCTATTTTAAAATCCCCAAAAAAGAAAAAAGAAGAAGAAAAAAGATTAAGCGCCTTGAGGCGACTGTTGTTGTGATTTGGCACTATATAAATAAAATTTAATTTAAATATTATCAGAATGTCCTAAAAACTCCCTGAAAAGCCTTTAGTTAATACAAAATGCTGCAGCAAGAGTAAAGATTACTAAAATATTTATTCATTGTATTGCATTTATTCCTTGCATGAACCCTCTGTATCACCTTGCATTATTGGTGTCTTTAGGGGCTTCTCTCATACATAAAACACAGGTAACTGTTCATATTCGATTTACCTACATGAAGAAATAACCTAAATAACTCCTTTTTTTTTTACAGCTAGAGTAGTACTTACAGTGAGAATTACAGTTCTTCAAGAGGTGAATTGAATCTCTAGTCAACTGCATTTTACATATCCCTGTACCTCTTTGCTGCAGATGTTAAAATGCAACACCAAAATGTTAGTAAATTCACTTGAATTTTTTCACACTTGACTTGATTGACATTGCAATAGCAAACATTCATTGGAATGTTTAGGCAGTTCATTTGTAATATATGAAAACCATCCGTCTATCCTCTTGCCAGTGTTGTTAACATAGAGCGAGAGGCAGGCTACGCCCTGCTCAGGTCACCAATCTTTTGCAGGGCTAACAGAGGCAGACAAACATTCACTCACACTTTAAACTCTCCAGTTAATCCAACTCCACATCTTTGGACTGTGGGAGGAAGTACCTGAAGATAATATAAAAACTGATGGTGGAATTGAACTCGGGATCTTCTGGCTGTTAAGCAATAGTACTAATCACTGTGCCATAACTTCCCTTCCAGCTGTGAGAGTCAGAGACAGCTTCCCTATACGTCTAATGGAAATGTGTATTTTCTTTAAAAAGTGTTGGATTTCTGCTGAATGAAAGAATGAATGATGGTTGAGTAAAGGAGATGTGAGTTGGACTCACCGATAAGCAGTGAGATAGCCGCAGTCTTCATGTTGTCTGGATCACGACTGATCACGTCTCCAGTCTGAGCAGCAGAGAAATGCCTTAAGCTTCGTCACTTCCCCTTTATCACATGCAGTGTTTCACTGGCTGAACACCAAGTCGCCACACTGCTGTGATGATATGCTGCTGTGATTGCTGAGGGCAGGGCATGCTTTAATGACCTGCATCCTGTAGTCATGTCTCTTGCCTGAAATAATCATGTTTACACATGTATATATAATGCACATGTAAGATGTTTCACCATCTTACAATGCTGTGATTGCAGCCATTTCCCAACTCTCTGTGAATAGTACTCATGGCCATTGATCAGTGGTTGTTCATCAATTGTCATGACAATTTGTATTTTAATGATCATAAACTGTCCTCACAGCCCATTGTTTATTTAGTGGCGCTAGTTTCAGTCATGCAAATGTGCTGTTTATAAGGTTTGGGAAACCTGCAGTCAGCGGAGACTGAAGAAGTCACACGATGATGATGAAACACTTCTCACACTGAAAACGCTACCTCCAGATGAACCGAATCAACTTTTTGGAGTTGTCTTACCTGGATGATTGAACATGCATCAAGACACGTTATCATCTCTCCTAACACCTGTTACAGGACATTTCCATCCACCCATTTTTAAACACTTATCCAATTCAGGATTGCACAGGAGGCTAGAGACCTATTTCAAAACTACCATTTAGAGATGCTTAGATTCTATCAGAGGTTGGATGGCTGATAATTATCTTTAACTTAATACTGAGAAAACTGAAGTCTCTTGATAAATTTGTAACTTTGGTAGTAAAAAATCTAGGTCCCTTTTGCTAAATCTTCTATTAGGAATCTTGGAGTTATATTTGACCCAGCTCTGTCTTTGGATATTCATGTTATATCTCTGGTCCGCTCTTGTTTTTACCCCTTAAGAAACTCTGTGTTTAGCTGTCTATGTAATGCCTCCTTTGAACATCTGTAGGGTGTTCACAATGCTGCTGCAAGGCTTTTGACGAAGGCTTCCAGGTACTCTCATGTAACTCCCCTGCTGATCCAGCTGCACTTGCTCCCCATTAAATTCAGGTTCCATTTCAAGATTATAATTCTGACCTTCAGGGCTCTGCACGGAATAGATCCAATATACTGTACATCAGTGATCTTCTTCATCCTTATATTCCCAGCAGGTCCCTGAGGTCTTCTGAACAGGGCTTTCTGGTTGTCCAGCATACAAGGTTAAAAAGAAAAAAGGTGACAGAGTGATCTCTGTCAGTTCTTTTAAAAAACAGTTAAAAAGCCATCATTTTAGAAACTTTTAGATTTTCTAAAATTAGAAATATCCTCTCTCAGAGTGATGCTGAAAAACTAGTTCATACATTTATTACTTCCAGGCTGGATGACTGTAATTCATTATTATCAGGAAGTCCTAAAAACTCTCTGAAAAGTCTTCAGTTAATCCAAAATGCTGCAGCAAGAGTCCTGACAGGGACTAGAAAGAGAGAGCAGATTTCTCCTGTTTTGGCTTCCCTTCATTGGCTTCCTGTTAAATCCAGAATTCAAAATCCTGCTTCTCATATACAAGGTCTTAAATAATCAGGCCCCATCTTATCTTAATGACCTTGTAGTACCATATCACCCTATTAGAGCACTTCACTCTTGCACTGCAGGCTTACTTTTTGAGATTTGCTTGTTATGGCATATAACCTTAAAAATATTCAGCAGTAGATCAGAGGTATGATCTGCAATAGAGGAAAGCATCGTGCAATTTGGCATAATTTGTGAAAGTATAAATTTCTTCAGTATTGAACAGCAGAAAGTTATTTTTGAAAGAAAAACAGGCAACAACACTGTACACAACGGTAGACTGGTGCATAAGAAGCAGAAAATAATGCAGAAAACAGAGATATGGGTACACTGGGAGAGAGAAGGGCAATAGAGCTGTGCAGGAGTTACAAACTAAAGTAGGAGGCAACCATGACGATGTTTTTCAAATCTGAAGCATAGTTTTGATCTTCGTTTGCTACTGATTCAGTGAATTTTGGTCAGACTGATGAAACCTGCAGCTTCAGAATCTGTGAGATGTCGCCTTTCAGCACCCAGCAGTATGTCCTCATATGTGGCGCAAAAGTGAATGGGGGGATCCGTGCTTTGTGTTTACGTCTTTGTGTGAAATCAATTACCTGCTCTTATTTGCTGTTTTAACTGTTTGGTGGTTGTTGAAATAATTTTGTGAGCTTTCACCTGAGATTCTGGCAAAATATATCTATATTTAAAAATCGATTCGGGATTTAATGGATCTATATCACGTTATTCAACCTAAAATTAATTTGCATTGGAAAGAGTTTTTAAACAAACCCTTACTATGCCATGTCAAGTGAAAATCTTGTCTGGTTTTTGCTATGTTCCTTTGGTGATAAAAGGCAGTCCTTGTTGTCTTTATGGAGAGCTTTCTTAAAACACCCCATTTCCTCTCCAGCTTACGAGTTATCTGCTTTAGGCTACGTGTTTGAGAATTATTCCACAGAGGCAGGTACTTGAGGCTTTAGATTTCA
>NW_005187835.1:222071-223988 GCF_000239375.1 Pundamilia nyererei | reverse complement strand
CCCGGGCGGTACGGTGGCTGGCTGCTTCCCAAACAAATACACATGTGCGGCTTGGCACTTGTGCTGTACGTAACAAGTCACGTGACGTGACGCTGCGGCTGTGATTGGTTCGGCTCTGCGCTACTTAATTTGGATTGGCTGTTCTTTTTTTTCTTTTTTTTTAAGAGGACAAGAGCGGCGAGGTCTATCGCGATAGTTTAATTTTTCTATCGAGAAAAAGTTATATCGAGATACATATCGTTATCGTTCTATCGCCCAGCTCTAGTAGTACCATATCACCCTATTAGAGCATTTCGCTCTCGCTCTGCAGGCCTACTTGTTGTTCCTAGAGTAACTGGCTAAAAGTAGAATGGGAGGCAGAGCCTTCAGTTTTCAGGCCCCTCTTCTGTGGAACCAGATTCCAGTTTGGATTCGGGAGACAGACACTATCTCTACTTTCAAGATTAGGCTTAAAACTTTCCTTTTTCCTTTGCACGCCGATATACTTCCTCATTGGCAACGCGATCCCGATATGTGATCTTGAGCAGCCGTCGAAGACAACGTTGTTGGAAGACGTCAAGATGGCGGTTGATCTTTGCAGCTGCTGCTGCTGATTCAGAGTAACCGCTGTGTTTGATGGTGTAGCGTAAATCGCATAATCTTCGACTTGTTGTGATTTGGCGCTATAAAAGTAAATTGGAATTGAATTTCTCGAAATGAGAGCTGCTCCATCCAAAGTGGGATGGATGCTGTCTCTCCTAACAAGACCAGGTTTCCTTCGGAAAGTTTCCCAATTATATATGATGCCCACATTGTTTTGGCAAAGTTACACACCGATTCAATATTAATTTTAGTGACCTCCGATTGATGTAACCGGGTGTCATTACTGCCGACATGAATTATAATTTTACTGAATTTATGACCCTAAGCCAGCAGTTTTAAATTTCCCTCATTGTGGCCTGGTAGGACCCCTGGAAGACATGGTTTTTCAAGGGTACGAAGCTGTGTTTCCAAATCAGTGATCCTGGCCTCAAGAGCTACAAAGAGTCTACATTTATTAAAGTATTTAAAAGTAAAGTTAAAAAAAAAATTTAAAGTTGGGTTTTTAACTGTTTTTTTAAAAGAACTGATCTCAAGCTCAAAGGGAGAGAGTTCCACAGTCTGGGGGCCACAATGGCAAATGCTCTGTCTCCCTTAGTTCTCAGCCTTGTATGTATAACAAGTAGGCCCTGATCACATGACCTCAGGGACCTGGCAGGGACATAGGGCTGTTCAATAATGTAAGCTAGTGCTTCTCCATGAAGAGCTCTAAAAGTCAGAACCAGAATCTTAAAAAGGACTCTAAATTCATTGGGGAGCCAATGCAGCTGTATTAGCAACAGTATCACATGTGAGTACTTAGAAGATTTGGTCAGAAGCCTTCCTGCAGCGTTTTGAACAGTCTGAAGATCTTCCAGAGAGTTTCTGCTTAAAAATATAAACAGTGAATTACAGTAGTCCAAATGTGATGAAATGCATATATAACAATCTCCAGTTCAGTGTGAGATACAATAGGGCTTAATTTAGCAACATTTCTTAACTGATAAAAAAATAAAAACAAAAGAGATTTGACATGAACATCCAAAGTGAGAGCCACATCAAAAATTACCGCAAGATATGGATGACTTAACAAACATTGAAAGGGGACCAAGAGCATTAATTATCTTAGGTACAAATCTGTCAGGAGCACATACAAGGACTTCAGTCTTTCACAGTGTTGGTCGAGTTACTTGAAAAAAGTAATCAGTAACCTAATTACTGATTACTTCCCCAAAAAAGTAATCCCGTTACTTTACTGATTACTTATTTTCAAAGGTAATTAATTACTTAGTTACTTTTTAAAAACACGATTTACAACCTGAATAGGTGATAAAGCGATAGATCTTTCAGCCCAATTCT
>NW_005187835.1:217417-221308 GCF_000239375.1 Pundamilia nyererei | reverse complement strand
AACTCTCAGGTTGGTAATAAATGTATTACATGTATAAGAACAAGCATCATGTTAACAAACGATAGCCGTAAGGTGACTTTTATGCTTATTGTAGCTGTTAGCTAAAAACGCTAATTTAGCGTAGTTTGCCCTGAATTCAGCTTTGACAAACAAATATGATCGACTGTTTCTAGTAGAATTCCAAAGTTGTCATCTTGTACCCTCTCAGAGTACCCCCTCTGTATGCTTGCAGAGACCCCTACAGTAGGGAAACATGCAAAATGGTGTCCAAACCTTTGTGTTTTAGCTTTATTTATGTCTTACACAGCATCCCAACTCTTTAGCTAACTTAATAACTTTAGCTAAAGTGAATAGTTAGTCTAATTCATTAGTGCAGCATTACTGGATCATCTCTGTTTGAAGTGATATACAACTATCACTGAAACAGCAAACTTTGTAAATAAGCAAACAATACTTTTCATTCTCTAAAAGTTTGGCCATTAAGTCAAATTCAGTTTTCAAAAGCATTTATTCAAGTTACAATTCAGATTCAATCTGAGCAATTCAAATTCAAATTTACCTTATTCAAATTCAGTTTCTGATGGCACAGATTTCTGCCCATAGTGGAAGGATCTGGGAGTTTTTCTGTGAATTTCACATTACCGTGGCAGCATACTGTCGGTGCTTGCTCGTAAGTTAAGGGGTTTTTTTGCCGTAAAAAGAAGTTTTCGTCATACGCAGTGAATAGGGGAAGCTAATGTTTTTGTCACTTTTTACGGAATCAAACTCAAAGTAAGGTCAGTACTTTCACTCTTTGAACGGTGTACGGTCATATGCTCTCCTGCACTCAATATATTATGCATTGTTGAACTGCACACAGCTGTTGCCATGAATGTCACACTCGCTTACGTCATTGTCATGAGACACTCTCACAAAAAAAATCCCGGTTTTAGTAACGCAGTAATCTAGTTACCTTTTTTGCAATAGTAATCCCTTACTTTACTCGTTACTTGAAAAAAGTAATCGGATTACAGTAGTGCCTATCTCTGGTCTTTCAGCATTTTCAGCATTCAACAGTGCATCTGACAGTGCAGAAGAGACAGATGAAGAGTAAATAGTAAAGACACAGTGAGTGAATACTTTGACTATAAATTAATTAATTGCAGAAAAGCTACACAAAAACACTACACTGTGTTGCAACAGGACCAGGAAGTGATACTCTACCACAGAGAGAGCAAACACCAAGTGACAGCGCCACCCACAGGCAGCTGATAGGTGCTGATAGGCCAAGCAGAAAGTGGTTTGGAGGCTGAAGGAAAAACTTGGGTGTTATATAAAAGAGATTATTTTCACAAAGCTCAGAGATTCAGTGGGTTTTAACCATAGGGTGCTTAGTTTATGTAAAAATGTACTTTGTTGTTGTTTTGATTTATGAGCTATATGTGATTTTATCTAGTTAAACATGTATGGATTATATAATGTCAAATTCTGAATACTGATTTTTAAATAATGGAATTTCAAATAAGGAGTTAGGAACAGAAAATGTGTAAACTTCATTCTGTTCCTTTTCGAGTAAAAACATTGTGTAGACAGAAAGATATTCACAAAAACGTTGTTTTCATGTTTCAAGTTTTTCTTTTATCTTGTTATTTCAGTTATATTTACATGTTTGAAATAAACATCTATATCTATTTAGGGAAAAAAAACTTTCAGACTGCCTACATTTGTGAGCACCCAAACAAAAAACAGTTGAAATCAACAATCAGCTCAAGCCTCTCCCACAGATAAATCAATAGGTGGAGAGAATGTCTGGAAGCATCTTCAGGAAACTGTTGATGGGCTTTGGTGCCATCCATTCATCCATGCATCCATCTCTTCCGCTTATCCGGGGCCGGGTCACGGGGGCGGCAGCCCAAGCAGAGAAGCCCAGACCTCCCTCTTCCCAACTTATCCGGGGAAACACTAAGGCATTCCCAGGCCAGCTGAGAGATATAATCTCTCCAGTGTGTCCTGGGTCTGCCCCGGGGCCTCCTCCTGAACACCTCACTCATGAGGCACCCAGAAGGCATCCTTGTCAGATGCCCGAAACACATCAGCTGGCTTCTTTCAATGTGGAGGAGAGCGGCTCTACTCTGAGCCCCTCCCGGATGGCTGAACTTCTCACCCTATCTCTAAGGGAGAAGCCAGCTACCCTTCGGAGGAAGCTCATTTCCACCACTTGTATCCGCAATCTCGTTCTTTCGGTCACTATCCACAGCTTGTGACCTTAGGTGAGGGTAGTGACGTAGATCGACGGATAAATTTAGAGGTTAACTTTTACACTCAGCTCTCTCTTCACCACAACAGACCGGTACAGCGACTGCATCCCTCTAGCCACAGCACCAATCCGTCTGTCAATCTGTCAATGAGGCTTGAATGGCCCGTAGCAATGGGCCAGACACCCCATACTCCCAGAGAACTCCCCACAGGACACCCTGAGGGACAAGGTTGAATGACTTCTCCAAGTCCACAACGCACATTTAAAATGTATAAGTGACATTTACTAAGTAAATAGGAAGCATAACTCCACGGCGAACCTAGGCCAAAACAATAAACAAAACAAACTAACCCTGACATGTGGAACTAAGCCCTACAGAAACACAAAGGAGCAAAAGACAATACAATCCTTAACTTCCTAACCCAGGGTGGGCAATTCCAGGCCTCGTGGGCCAGTGTCCTGCAGGTTTTAGATCTCACCTTGGGTCAAGACACCTGAATCACATGATTAGTTCATTACCAGGCCTCTGGAGAACTTCAGGACATGTTGAGGAGCTAATTTGGCCATTTAAATCATCTGTGTTGGTTCAAGGACGCATCTAAAACCTGCAGGGACACCGGCCCTCGAGGCCTGGAGTTGCCCACCCCTGTCCTAACCCATAAACAAGAGAAAATGGCTGCAAAGAAAAAGGCAGTTCTCAGCTTCAGCCTACACATGTACAGCCTAAGCCTACACAACTGCGGCTCTCCAAGAGAACACGCTCACACATTCACAGAATAGAACAAAGGTTTGGTGGCCAGGGCCGGGTCACTTCAACTGTCAGTCTGGTCGCTCCACTCCCATCACCAGGCTGTCAGCGCAGCTCTCTTTTAAACCCTGTCGCATGGTTCATTTGTAACCTTCACTAAAGCTGTTTCTGTGCTGTGATGAGGTCTGAAACCTGACTGAAGCTCTTCAAATAAACCATTCCTCTGCAGATGATCTGTTAGCTGTTTGACAACTACTCTTTCAAGGATGTTTGATATGAAAGGAAGGTTGGAGATTGGCCTATAATTAGCTAAGACTGCTGGGTCTAGAGATGCTTTTTGAGTAAAGGTTTATCTACAGCCAGCTTGAAAGCCTGTGGTACATAGCCGATTATTAGAGATAGGTTGATCATATTTAAGATCGAAGAATTAATTAATGGCAGGACTTCTTTGAGCAGTTTTCTATAAATGAACTTTATATATATATGAGTGTGGTTGTTCTATCCTAGCAGGTGTTTTCCGCTGGTATCCAACTCCCTGGCTGTGTCCCAATTCAGGGTCTGCACGCTTGAAGTACGCATTTTAAGTGCGGTTACGTCACCGCCACGCGACGACGGCTGTCCGAATTCGAAGTGTACTTCAAATGCATACTCCAAATGCGCCGTCGATTTCCCCAAATATCAAGCGTGGTCCGGTGCACGCTTCGTGGTCCCATATATCCCACAATTCATAGCGCAGCGGTGGGTGTGGAGAATTTTACCGCAAAATACGGCAGAAGGGAGCGGCCGAAGAGGTTTGTTTTTTTTTTCCCAAACTTTATTGAAATTATAAAGCGAACAGTCAGTCATTCCAGTTCAGTTTGTACAGTAGACATACCAGGCAAATAAGAGTAACAATATAGAATAGAAT
>NW_005187835.1:214162-215838 GCF_000239375.1 Pundamilia nyererei | reverse complement strand
TGTGTGTGTGTGTGTGTGTGTGTGTGTGTATATATATATCATAATAATCTGACAATACTATAAAATTGGCCATATTATATTTACATTACCACAGTGAGATGACTTTAGTCTCATGAACAACATTAACTAATTGTTATTTACTAACTAATCTTAAATGACTGTTCAGCACAGAAATGAAGCCCACTTCTCGTACTTATAGTACGCACCGTGCGTAGTACGTGTAGTGCGCGTTCTTCAAGCGTGCAGACCCTGAATTGGGACACAGCCCATGTGTTTGCAACACACTTGCTGTTTATTTTGCAAAGCGAGCTCAACACTGCCCCTAGCGTCCTGGAGCACTTCTGTTGTGTTTTGGAGTTTACACGTGCTTCTGAGCTTGTACGTGCTTTGGAATTTGTGTGTGCTTTGCAGTTTTTACGTGCTTCGGAGTTTGTACGTGTTTTGGAGTTTGTCAGCGTTTTGGAGTTTGTAAGTGTTTTGGAGTTTGTACATGCTTTGGAATTTGGATGTGCTTTGTCTGTAGGGGCTACCGTATCTTTCTCATCACATAATAAGAAAGAAGAAAACAAAAATGTTCAGGAACTAGAAAAAAACATCAAATCCTTAGAAAAAGCCTATGTGTCACACCAAGATCAAGAAATATTGAACAAAATATGCAAAAAATTTAATTATTAATAAAAAGACCCAATTCTTAGTACAAAGACTTTTTTGAACTTGGTAACAAATCCGGACAATTTCTAGCTAACCAGTTAAAAATTCAATAAAGAAAAAACAACCATATGTGCCATTAAAGATTTATCTTGGAATACAATATATGACCTTAAAAAATTAAACAAAATTTTTAGGCATTTCTACAAAGCTTCATATCCACCACAAATAAACCCATCTAAAAACGAAATTGATCAATTTCTCGACAACGTAACTCGTCCAAAAATTATTAGACACCCAAGCAATGGCACTGGATTCACCACCGACACCAGGTGAACTCCAGGAAGCCCTGATAAGTATGCCCAATAATAAGGCTCCAGGTACAGACGGCTTTCCAGAATTTTACAAAGAATTCTGGACGATTCTAGCGCCAATTTTTCACAGAATGTTGCAGGAAATCAAAGAAAATGGCACACTACCACCAAATATGAACTCTGCAAACATTAATCTCTTACTAAAACCAGGCAAAGACCCTGTATTTTCTTCAAGCTATCGTCCAATATCCCTTATAAATGTAGACCTTAAAATAATCTTCAAAACTCTCTTAAAGAGATTAGAGAAAATAATCCCCCTTTTAATTCATCCTGACCAAACTGGTTTCATAAAAGGTAGGAATAGACTACGCATGCAGTAAAAACATTGAAACCATAATATTGTCTCTTGATGCAGAAAAGGCATTTGAAAGAGTTAACTGGAAATTTCTATTTGCAACTTTACACAAATTTGGTTTTGGAAACTCTTTTGTAAGCTGGTTAAAAATATTATGCAATTCCCCAACAGCTTCTGTCAGAACAAATGAGTCTGTCTCCTGAGGGGCACCAGGCAGGGATGCCCAGTCTCCCCTTCACTGTTTGCAATTTTTATTGAGCCACTAGCAAGGCAAGGCAAGGCAAGGCAAATTTATTTGTATAGCACAATTCAACAACAAGGTGATTCAAAGTGCTTTACAGAGACATTAAAAACAAAAA
>NW_005187835.1:193744-200096 GCF_000239375.1 Pundamilia nyererei | reverse complement strand
AAAAAAAAATCAGAAGCTTCCAAGTCATCCTCCCATATATCTCTTCTATGTCTGCATCTTGTGTTCCTTCTTCTTGATGTTTTTATCACTGGGTAGAGCTACATCTCTCACTATGGCCATCTTTTTATGTTTGTCCGCTACTACCATGTCTGGTTGCTTATCCATCACCAGTTTATTTACTTGTATGTGGAAGTCCCACAGAATCTTAATTTGTGCATTCTTGACCGCCCTAGGTGGCGTGCTGATTGGTAATGGTGTTCCATGTATGCCCTGCCTGCTAGCATCTTTCACCCTGCTGTTATATGCTGTATTATCTCAGGGGTATCTGATCAAGATGAGACAGCAGCATGCAGACAAGAGGTAGAGAATTTGCCTACTCAAAACTGAGCGTCCTTAAAACAGAGGCACAGACAGGTCCACTCCCTACTCATTACAGATAGAGAATGGGTGGACTCTCCACCTTCAGATGTCTGGGCACCCAATTCTCCGCCAACCTCACCAGTGCCCTGGTAAAGAAAGCCCAGTAGTGGCTGCTCTTCTTCCATGTCCCGAGGAAGAAGAATAACCTGAACCAGAACCCGCTGCTGGCCTTCTACCGCTCCAAAGTGGAAAGTGTACTCTCCTACTGCCTAAACTCAGAGGCCAAAACCGAGAACAGGAAGGCTGTGCAAAGGGTAATTAACAACACACACAAAAATCATTGCCATCCCTGGAGGCCATCACCAGCTCCTGGATTTGATCAATTGTAGGATGACGTAGAACCGCAGAGAGATTTGCAACATGCTTACACACATTACAACTGCTAATGAGTAGCAGGTGATTGTCAGGTTAGGGAGTCCAAACAAGACATCCTGAATGGAGCCTTAGTATCAGCAAAAGAACAATGGATAATAACATCATCAAGGCTAAGCAGGGAGGTGTTCTTATATTGTCTCTTACAGAGGAGGGAGCAGATACGAGGTGAGACGTGGACGGAGGAGGATTATAGCAGACTGCTATGTTTATGTTGGGAGAAGAGAACAATAATAATCACTTGTTATTGTCACTCTATAAAAACCTGTAAAGCCCATCTCAGGGTCATCTTTGGTGTGACTGAACACTGTTTCACATCACGGTCAACAATGCTGTGTAAACTTGTAATTTTAACTGAATTAAATCTTTTTAAATGACAGAACCTTCTCCCGAATTCCTTCTGCAAAATTTGAACACAACATTTTTTGTCATTACTATATAAAGAGACAGAGTGAACAGCACAGCTGTCTCTTAATGTAGTAAATCATTGTCATTTTGTTCTGCATTTAAAACCAGAGCGGCTACTTCCTGCTGTTGATTCCATTTGACATGTATTCTCACACTGCAGAGACAACTCACCACAGAGTGCATTGGTTTGGCCAGTAACAATCTTCATGTTGTGAGAAAGTGTTCACTTTGTGTTTTGCGGTGAAATGTGTGAGTTTGCAGTGGAAAAAAAGGGGTCAGCTTTGTGGTCTTTGTTTCCTTCTCACCCAGTTCTTTGTTTCACAGCAGAGGTGTTCAGAGGTTGGAGGAAAAAACTGTGAAAACCTCTTAACAGCTATTACTTAATGTCACATTAAACAGAAAGATATTTTGCCAGAGTGCTACTGTAATACTATAACAGTACTGTAGTTGTGGTGGCCGTGGTAATTTATCTGTGTTTTATTGTGCAGAGTATGATCCAGCTGCAAAGATGGCTACTTTCAGATTGCATGCAAAGCTAATTACTTTCTCACTTAGACTTTTTCTCTAAGGGCCACCATAAATATACTTTTATTTATTCACTCCACGTAAAATGTAATAAATAAATAATATAATACAAAAAACCAACTATTCACATTTCAACTTTTAACTATTTAAATTTTCAGCTTTTTCCTTTTAAACAAATTTAAAGTGAAACAACACAAAACACTGAAAACCACAACACAATTAAATATAAAATAAAATATGCAAAACAAAAAGAAGGTGTACATTCTCTGTCATATAGGCCTGGGATGATTTTTTGGGAGAGTGTTTTACTGCTTGGAGTTGCATCCATAGGATTCACTGCATGAAACTTTCTGAATCCTTTATCATCCACAACAGAAAATAATTGCGGATTTGCTGATGTTGTCTCTTGTTGTTGTCCCTGGCTCTCTTTCTCTCTCTCTCTCCCTCCCGCTCTGTTCCTGTGCTACTGCCCCTCCCCCCTCTGGCCAGCGCAAAGCACAAGGCTCATGTAGCCCAGCTAAAAAAAAAGAGCAGTGGAAAGTAGTTTTTTTCATGTATGATGTAAACAATTTAGTCATTTCTTTTTCTTTTATGTTTAAAGGAAGATGTGGACAGAGAAGATTATCTGTTGTCATTTAACTTGGCCAATCAGCAATGAGCTCCCAGTGACCCTTGCTGTTGGCCTTGATCACATGATTTCCTGTGTTGCCATTTTCGTTCCTGTTCATATAATGCCATGTGCCAGAGAAACTAATGTTCCCGAAGTCGAATCGCTAGGAGTTAAAAGCAAGTCTGCTGCAGTTGTTTTTGGTTGTTCAGAGTTTCACCCTGTCAACAGTGAGTACGAAAAGTGGGGAAAACCTAAGTTGTTAAGGATAAAAGGGCAGACTTAACGGGACGGAAAGTCTGCTAGCCGCTAAGCTAACAGCTAGCGCTCACGCTAGCAGAATTGACTGTGTTTCTGTGTGTGAAATGGCTAGTGACTGCAATCATATTACGTTTAAGAAAAAAAAAAAGAAAAGAAACAAAAACAAAAGAAATGGTGCTAATCAGTTTTATGTGTAACAATTTAATTCAATTGTACGCCGATTCTCAGATTTTCAGTTGTGTTCTTTGAGTTGGTTATAATGTACAAGTCTGGTGAGCTACTGTGAGTTGCTGACTGCAGCTACAGTGTTAACTCTAGAAGCTGTGTTTTTGTGAACATTGTCAGCCTGTCAGGTTGATAAAATTATAGCTCACCTAAGAGGATATGATGCTGCAGTGATATAATTTTGTTGTACAACAGAGCTAGCTGAATTAAGATATAGAGTTACACTAATACTTATTGTTCATTTTGAATGTTTTAAGTAAGTGTGGCTGTTTCACAATGGTGAATGTGACTATATGGACCTGTGACCTGTTTATAGGTCAGGTTTTTTTTGTTATCTGGTAAAAGGATGACTCGACAGACGGACCCAGTCTGAAGCAAGCCCCATCGAGGAGCAGTGATTCCACAGTTCCAGTTAACTGGATGGCGAGCCAACCCGAAATTGAATAGGATTTGCCAAGGTTTTATTGAAGCCAAAGTTTCGTTCCCATTTAAGCTTCAGATACCTGCAGGACTACGAACTTTCTTCCTTCATCGGAGTGTGGTAGGACAAACATTAAACAAACTGAACGGGCCCCAATGATCCATCAGTTACCAGACATTATCCACTCATACAATTGACTCAGAGAAAGCTGTATGCGCGCACTTTTATTTAGTTTGTTATTTTGGGGGAAATATTTTGTATTTTATTTTATTGCTTTCATTACATTGTTGCAGCTGCTGTGTGTCAAATATAACAAATTTGTGAACAGTCTATTGTGGTGTGGTCTCTCCTTATTGGTGTTTATACCTTGGGCTCCTGCCGATCCTAGATCTTCTGCTACTGGCTAGTGGAGTTCGGTCATTCTTAATGATAAGTCGTAAGTCCGGTTACACTCACATGCAGAGTGAAGCGAAAAAAAAGGGAGAGAGAGAGGGAGAGAGAAAGAAAAAAAAACTGCATGGCTCCCAATAAGGAGCCGGCTCGCGCCGTTCACTTCAAAGATTTGGCTCTAAGAGCCGTTTCGTTAGCGACCGACACAACACCACAGGACATCAAGCTCCTGATCTCACTATGAGAAACAAAAAAGATCTTTGGTGAAGGCTTTACACCAAAGATCTTTTTCCATTAGCACTCATTGTCTCAGCTCGCTTTGGATGTCAGGTTTGATACCAGCTACCTTTTTAGTACCTACTCGGTATTAAAAAAAAGTAGCGATCCAAGCCAAATGGAAAAGTGACGTCAGCAGACTGCATGTCACCGATTGGCTGCTCAGTGGCTTCACTTGATTAGTCATCTCCTTCACAAAAATCAAAACCACCAACTAGCAATGAGGGAAATGACTACAAAAAACAAAGTCATGATCCCCGACTCTGACAGAAACACACAGACCGAGCAGCAGTCATCACCTCAACCTACTTGTTGTGGTGTTTGTGTCATATACTAATAACATCACAGCACGCTTCATATAACGACCCCACAGACATTCACTTGAACTCAATTGTAATGGAAAACGAGGCAAGCTGAGTTGCACCACCTCAAGTCACAGCAAGCTGATCTGAGTAGGTAATAATGGAAAGGGGCACGGAAAGGTAACGCATTGATAAACATGAGCCCTTTTGCAGTCTGTTGATCTCAGATTTTTGGATCACCTTTGGTTGCTTCAAACCCCAGCAGAGTAGGCACTAAAAAAGTAGCTGGTACCAGGTACTAACAGCTAACTCTGAAAACTGAGGGTACTAACGGAAATGAGGCTTTGGTGATAAATGCAAAGTGTGCATTGGTTGAACGCACACCCTGTCATCCCCCATGGTTTGATGCAGATAGGGTTTTAATGCAACACAAAGAATATTTGTGCGCATACATGCAATTGTCAGTAATAACTCAGTCAAAACAAATCAAGATGCAATGATTTTAAGTGTCACTTCTCAGTTTGTCTGGAGGCAGCAAATGTTTAGTTTCTAATGTAATCTAATGCAGTTAATAAGCTCACAGACATAAAGGTAGAGGTTTCATGGACAATGGATGAAGAAGCAGAGAGAGTGTGTGGATTATAAAATCTGTGATTTGAAGCTGAGGTGGTTCCTGTGCATTAAAGTTTGAATGGCTTGTAATCACGTTTCCTGTTGTTTGAACTGTGTGTGTCTGTGTCACACTGGAGCCAGGCGTCGTCTATCAGTCCAATCACTGACGTCCAGCTGATGCTCTCTAACTGGTATACCGTTTTTTAAATGTTTTTAATTACTTTATAGTTTTATATATTTTGTTTGTTTGTTCCTGTTCACACAGCAGAGATGTGGTTTCTCTGCAGGAATAAACCTGTTTTGCTCTCGCTGGTTTTTCTTGTGTGGTTCTGTGGGTTTCACCAAGGTGTCTAATGGGAAATTTATCTCTTCCAGTTTGGTTGTGGCTGCGCGATGCATACCTCTGTTCCGCACAGAAAAACATCTAAAAGAATAAACATTAAGCAACTTTTCAGTGTCTGTGAACTGGACAGAAGAGCTTCTGTACTGACTATATGAAGAGGTCTAATGTCTTTATTTCACAATGAACCAGAAATCAATCAACAGATGCTGACATGGAAAACTGTTTCATTTTTATTAATTAATTGTTTAATTTTAAGCAAATAAAGAAAATTCTCTAGTAGCAGCTTTAAAATGTGAATTCTAACCTCATTAATGTTTATTTTTAATGATTTTATAACTCTAAATTTGGGGTTTTGTCTGCTGTTCAGTCAAAACAAAGTGATTTCAGTATATTACCTTAGATCCTGCCAGCTGTACTGTATTAAAACGATAAAAGCACAGAGGAGAGTGAACCCGGTTATATCACTTGATGATAAATGTTTGACTGCGTATTTATTAGAAAGCAGTTTTATTTATCGCTCCTTCCTCAGGGAAACATTCATCGAGTCTCCCTCAGTGGTTTAAGATAAAAACAGAAAGCTGAACTGTTTTAGTGTCTGATAAACAAACTCATGAACATGTGCCTGATCACATCTCTTGAACCTGCTCAGAGCCCCTCTGGTGTTCCTGAACCGCTCAGTCAAGCCTGAAACATGAATCATGTTTATAGTCTGCTGCCATCTACTGGTCAAACTGGACACTACACCAGAGTGGCTGCTTCGGTAAGATAAACTCTTTTGGGTTCGTAGAGTATATTTTACTCACATACCAAATAGCAGTTTCAGAAATGCAGGAGGCAGCATCATAATTAGAGAAAACAGTTTTCATGTTGTAACAGTTGCTGTTGTAATCATGTGTATCACCACATGGCGGCGCCTCCGGTCTCATGACTGGTGTGTCACCACCAGTGTTGGTCAAGTTACTTAAAAAAAAGTAATCAGTAACTAATTACTGATTACTTCCCCCAAAAAGTAATCCCGTTAGTTCACTGATTACTTATTTTCAAAAGTAATTAACCCTTTAAGACCTACCATAGAACCAAGTCCGCCAGAGCTTATATTATATTTTTACATGCTGTGGAGCCATTTTTGGGAGCATTTCAAGTTGCTATACATCAATACAACCATTATAGCCCAGATTTTAATAATATGT
>NW_005187835.1:191561-192838 GCF_000239375.1 Pundamilia nyererei | reverse complement strand
TTCTGTCACTCTGCCCCAGGGCAGCTGTGGCTACAACTGTAGCTGCCTCCACCAGTGTGTGAATGTGAGAGTGAATGAATAGTGGTATTGTAAAGCGCTTTGGGTGCCTTGAAAAGCGCTATATAAATCCAATCCATTATTATTCTTAATTACCTTTTAAAAACACAATTTACAACCTGAATAGGTGATAAAGCGATAGATCTTTCAGCCAATTCTACTTTTTCTGCATAATCCATCATACAAAATGTAATCAAATGGAAAAGTCTCTTTTTAAAACTTGTTTTATTAGTTTTAATCTATTAACTTCATGCATCAAGTACAAATTTAATTATATGAAACATTCTCTGACTGGAAGAAATTTGTTTAACATTTAAACCTATTTTCTGCACATTCCAACACATAAAATAAAATAGTTTTTTTGTGTTTACACTCAGTCTTTCAAACAGATGCAAGTAAAACATAGCAGAAAATAAATAAAATCAAAGACTAGCGGTCCTGTTGCTTTATTTTAACCCTAACCCCATTACAACAGGTAAGGCCAGTGCAGCAGCGGCACATCTTTTTCGACCGTAAAGGAGACAGGAGGCCGACTCACCCCCTCGGCCAAATGGAGGGGCCAGTGCACAAGTTTGGATCTTTTTCAGCTGTAAGGGAGACAAGAGCAAGGTGTGATGTAGGTCCCTGGGGCCTGCTGGAGGGCAAGGTCCATGCTCGATATGAGTAGGAGCAATGGCCAGTTCACCAGTAGCATATCTTTTTCGGCCGTAAAGGAGACAGGAGGCCGACTCACCCTCTCGGCCAAATGGAGACACAAGAGTAGCAGGGCCAGTGGAGCAGCATGCATCTTGTTCAGCCGTAAGGGAGTCAGGGAGTTGTTATGGTGGTCCCCGGGGCCCCCTGGAGGTGGGGGAGATCAGCAATTAGCCAGCGAGGAGGGTGCGTACCGCAAAGTGTTACGTTGTCGTATCATATGCACGGGGAGTTTGTGTAGCAACGTGTTTCTGGCCAGTGTACCAGGGGCATGTGGAAAAGCTGTCATACCATATGCACGGGAAGTACTTAGCAAAGTGCTGCTGAGCAGTGTACCAGGGGCACGGAGAAAAGTTGTCGTACCATAGGCACGAGCAGTGTGTGTGTGGCAAAGTGTTTCTGCGCAGTGTACCAGGGGCATGTGGAAACGTTGTCGTACCATAGGCATGAGGAGTGTGTGTGTGGCAAAGTGCTCCTGCGCAGTGTACCAGGGGCACGGAGAAAAGTTGTCGTACCATAGGCACGAG
>NW_005187835.1:190413-191491 GCF_000239375.1 Pundamilia nyererei | reverse complement strand
AGTACCAGGGGCACGAGGATTTTGCCAGTGTTGTTCTGCTTTGTTAGTGGGAGGGGGCTTAAGGTTGGGTCTCTGGGGCCTGCTGGTGGTCAAGGCCCATGCTGGATATGTGGTGGAGGGCAACTGCAAGAAAGGAAAGCTACTGGGGGACTAGAGCAGGGGAGGATGTGCGTTCCCCGGGGCCTGTTGGAGGTCAAGGTCCATGCTGGATATGTGGTGGAGCATAACTGCAAGAAAGGAAAGCTAGTGGGGGACTAGAGCAGGGGAGAATGTGGGTCCCCGGTGCCTGCTGGAGGGCAAAGTCCATGTTGGATATGTGGTGGAGCTTAACTGCAGGAGAAGAAGCTAGTGGGGCACTAGAGAAGGGGAGCATTCGGGTCCCCGGGGCCTGCTGGAGGTCAAGGTCCATGCTCGATTTGAGTAGCAGCAGGGCCAGTGCACCAGCAGCACATCTTTTTCGACCGTAAAGGAGAGAGGAGGCCGACACACCCTCGGCCAAATGGAGACACAACAGTAGCAGGGCCAGTGGAACAGCATGCATCTTGTTCAGCCGTAAGGGAGTCAGGGAGCTGTCATGGTGGTCCTTGGGGCACCCTGGAGGTGGGGGAGATCACCAATTAGCTAGCGAGGAGGGTGCGTACAGCGGACGTGGCTAAGTGTGTTTCTGGTCAGTGTACCAGGGGCATGTGGAAAAGCTGCCATACCATATGCACGAGGAGTGTGTGTGGCAAAGTGCGGCTGAGCAGTGTACCAGGGTCATGGAGAAAAGTTGTCGAACCATACACACGGGGAGTATTTCGCAAAGTGCTTCTGCACAGTGTACCAGGGGCATGGAGAAAAGTTGTCGTACCATATGCACGGGGAGTATTTCGCAAAGTTGTCACTTGGTGTTCGCTCGCTCTGTGATAGAGTATCACTTCCTGTTCCTGCTCAAACACAGTGGTGTTTCTGAGTAGCTTATCTGCTTAGCAATTTAATTAACAACTTTTAAATACATTCTTTTTTCATAGTATAATCTTCACGTGCTTCATCCGAAGCACACTTTCTGTGTACTCACTACCTAATTTATAGCCAAAGT
>NW_005187835.1:173723-188436 GCF_000239375.1 Pundamilia nyererei | reverse complement strand
GATGGAAGGAAGAAGAGAAGCAAAGAGTGAATCACAGGCAGAGCCTAAATTATTTCTCACAGTTTTTTGTTGCCTTATGGTTCCAAGCGCTGTCACCAATCTTTGCATTTTGTTATCATCTCATGACACTTGTTTAATCAGCTACCATCTCTCCTATGGACTTTTTAATGTCTACAGTCTCAGATCAACACAGCCCTGCCCTTCCCATATTAGATTCTTGATGAATGTGTGTTGTTGTTATTCAGCCTGGTTCAATGTGCCCCTTTTTAACTTTGAGCACCCTCCCCTCTAAACCTCTCTGCACGGCCCTGGTGTTGTCCCAGAAACACGCTTTCAGAAAGACATCTACTGTGATAAAGTCTACTCCCCACTGCTGTGTAATCAATTATTGTAAATGTTATCAGGAAATGATCAGACAGGAGAGGGTTTTCAGGAAACACTGTTAAATGTTCAGTTTCTATGTCATATGTTAAAACAAGATCTAAAGTGTGATTAAAGTGGTGGGTGGGTCTATTAGCCAATTGAGTCTGATAACAGATTAAATGCCATGTTGAGGCTGTCATTTTTAGCATTTACATTGATGTTAAAATCCCCAACAATAATAATTTTATCTGAGCTGAGCACCAAATCAGATAAAAAGTCTGAGAAATCAGACAGAAACTCTGTGTAAGGCCCAGGTGGACGATAGATGATAACAAGTAAGACTGGTTTCTGAGTTTTAAAACCTGGGTGGACAAGGCTAAGCATCAGGCTTTCAAATGAATTAAAAGTCTGTCTGAGTCTTTGGTTGGTTGATAAGCTGGTGTGAAAAATTGCTGCCACACTACCTCCTCAGCCTGTGCTTCGAGGTTTCTGATGGCTAAAATTAGAGATGGCACAATACCACTTTTTAATGTCCGATATCGATATCATACATTGGGATATCTGCCGATACCGATATCCAATATAGTCTATTTTTTTAACTGTTTTTGTATACGTTCATACTTAAACACACAACATTCTTGTAGTAACACATTTGTAACATTTTTTTCACTTTAACATTAGAGGTAGGTTCTTCAGAATGATCAACATTTCACCCTTCTCAGGTGTCAGCCTGCTTCTCCTTTAATTAATAATAATGGAGGCTGTATTGAAGACTCTCTTGCTTGTCTGACATTGTCTGAGCATTGAATGGTTGGCTCACTGAGGTAAGTTTGCACTTCAATGCGTGCACTTGTTGTGGCTAACTCAGGAACAGGATCTAGAGTTTTTTCCTTCAGGATTTCATCAAAAACACTTTCAAGTCTGCTGTGGCTGGAAGATTTCACCTGTGGAGTCTTCTTTGCAGGCTCCAAGACTGCTGAACATGATGTCCCCTCTGCTGGCTCTGAGGTATCTAATGTGGTTCTCCTCAAAAACTCCTCCTTCTTCCCCACCTCTGCCATCAAATCATCTTTTGCTGGTTTTGAGGTATCTACACTTTTGAAGTGTCCAAACTATAATATTAAATGAATCATTAAATTTATCATTAGTATCATCCAGTAGT
This sequence comes from Pundamilia nyererei, assembly GCF_000239375.1. Lineage (NCBI taxonomy): Eukaryota > Metazoa > Chordata > Actinopteri > Cichliformes > Cichlidae > Pundamilia > Pundamilia nyererei. The sequence continues at coordinate 186,911 of NW_005187835.1, read as the reverse complement.
GTGACTAAACTATCATCCCTCATTCTTGTTATTTATTCCATGTCCATTATATAGACTTCAACATACTTTTCTGTGCTATTCTGAACAGGGCTGCCATGATTAGTCAACTAGTCACAATTACGTCGGCAATCAAAATCGTCGACGACTAATTTAATAGTCGACGCGTCGTTTGAAGCTTTGTAAGATCCTGAAAGACGCAGGAATAAGTAGTAGGATTTAAGAGTGTAATAACGGACTGAAACAGAAGATGGCAGCACCGCATGTACAAGGATGCCAGCTGCCGTTAAACCCCGAAGAAGCAGTCTCCAGTATCGTAGCTGTGTCCAAACTCAGAGGCTGCATCCTTCGGGGGCCGCATTTGTAGGCTGATTACGTTACAGCGACACGACGAAGGCTGTCCAAATTCGAAGGCTGCTCCAAATGCTGCCGACAAATGCGTCCTTCATTTCCGCAGATTTGAAGGATTGGTCGGGTGTGTCCTTCGTGGCCCAACCTATCCCAGAATTCATAGTGCGGCCAAGCCAATTCCAGTTTCCAACAATGGCAGCAGCTACTTAGTTTTAATATTAGTCTTCTGGGTCCCAAATAAACTTTTAACATATTTTCCAGTGAGAATGTAGCTGTGTAAACTTCAAATACCTGCTTGGTTTATCAAGACATCACATATTTGCAAAAGTACTCCAATGTTTTCGGAGACGTCTGTTATCCGCCAGTTCGATAGCTAGCCGGGGGTTCAAGGCACTAGAGCTGGCGAGAACGCCGAAGTCGCGGCACATCGTTTTCAAACCCACCGCCGTCTTTCGCTACTCAGGTTAAACATGATATATGAGTCACTTAGATAACTTAAAATTTGTTTTTGGCTTTTTTCAGTGTTTTATTTGTTCCTGAGTAAATCGGTTTGGCTGAGATTAAAGTTACAGTTTTCACACAGCTGAATAAACGTCAAACGGAAAACTGAATAAACAGACTTGTGAGATGATTGAGAGTTTACTCCAATGTCCAGTTATATATTAGCGAGCAAGGAGCAGAAACTCCACCAAGACAATCTGCAAATTTCATAAAAATTTTAATAAACTATCATCTTGTCTTTATTTTTAGTTAACACACAGCTTAAACACTTTAAGCTGTAGGTAATGATAGTTATATAAGAGACGATGCATGCTGGTTCAATAAGCTGTACGTATGATCTGACCAGTCGACTATCAAAATAATCGTTTGTGGCAGCCCTAATTCTGAATCAAATGATGTATGTTCTAATGTGCACTGGTGGAGTCTGGACTGAATGACAAGTCTATCACAACTAATCTAGAATGTCCTCACCATTTTCTGACACACACACAAGTTGATCTGTTAAAATAATATGAGTGAAGCCTTACATACCTGTCTTTATATCTTGGATGCAGCAGTGTTGCAACTGTGTGTAGTGGCTCTGATTCCACAGCTCTGAAGCATCTGTTAACCGCTTCTAGAAGAGTGCCTTTCGTTTTATTTATTCCTTTATCAGCCTCGTTTTCTCGGGAGAGCAGAGCTTAAGGACGCAGACAAAAGGGATGACATCAGATACAGATGAGGAGCTTACCTCCTTTGTTAACTCCTCAAAGGAAGCTAGAGCTGTCAGAGCCTTTTCCAGTAACCCCCACTGCTGTGCACTGAGAGTGACTGGCAGATCATACTCTGCAGAATATGCACACAAGGCTCGCTTCTGTTTGGTGTGGATCTTGATCATATAATATGTGCTATTGCATCTTTTTCACACATCTTGTATCAGACGTTTGGGTGACATATTCAGCTCCATTTGAATGTCCTCCAAACGAAAATACGCCTGTAGTGAGTGTTTGAAGTGACCTATCACATACACCACGTTGTGCTAGCAGTCCCTCATTCACCACAAGTTGCAAAGTGTGAGCAAAGCATTCCAAACTTGCAACACCTAGCAGGTCCATTGTCTTTGTTATATTGCTGGCGTTGTCTCGCAAAATAACATGGATTTTGTTCTTCAGAATTTTCCACGCATTTAACATGTCCTCCATAGCTGTAGTGATGGACTCTCCTTTGTGTGAACCATGACACTCGTTAGCCTGCCACACTGCTTTTTACATAGTAAAACTCGAGTCTATCTACTGTACAGTCAGACTTAGCAGTGATAACTGACAAACGTCAGAGTTCTAGATATCAGTTGTCATGCTTCCAAACATTTGGAGATGAACTTGCACAATTGTGTGTAATTTTCTGGGATAGCTTCCACTGAGAGGACAGCATGTAGCAAGACTCCAAATACTCATTTAAGCTTTGAAAACCGTCATTTTCCACAACAGAAAGGGGCTGGAATTTCTCACGTCTCTGAATATTTTCCAATGGTACACTTTTCTTCTTAGCATTGGAGGCCTGGATAAATTCCGTGTACTCCTTTACGTGGTGTTTCTGTAAGTGTTTAATCATGTTTGTGGTGTTAAAGTTGCCGAAACTGTACCACCTCGCAAAACACTTGCATTGCATAAGTTGCATTTGGCAGTCTTGCTTTTTTCGTCTTTTAGTGTGAAGTATGTCCACACTGCTGACATGACCGCTCACAGATCTCGCACATGATAACTACTCTATTACATGGCGCATACTGCTCTGACGTGCTAAGGTCTTCACCTGGGTTATACCATGTCGCAAGTTTTGTGATGTGCTTTTAGGATGGATGGATTACATTTTTTTAATTTTTCCCCATATCCAATCCAGTAATTTAGGTCAGTATTGGACCGATATCAATACTGTATATTGGATTGGTTCTTCTGTGGTTAGAATAACTCGGGGGGTGTTGATTCATTTAACATAATCATCCTGCTGCAACCAGGTTTCTGTGAGGCAGAGTAAATCGATTTGTTGATCAACTATTAAGTCATGTACTAACAGAGACTTGGAAGAGAGAGATCTAATGTTTAATAATCCACATTTCACTGTTTTACTCTTTGGTTAAGAAGTGGATACTATTTTGTTCTTTTTTTGTGATTTTTTTTATGTGTAAGTCGCTTTTTGCTGGTTTTTGCAGTGCCTCAATAATGCTATACTTTTTTATTAATAAGTTATATAGTGTAGTAGTGGACACAGCCCTGAAAATAAAGGCATGAGACCATGTGTCCTTGGGGAGTAGAAAGCTGTAGACTCTTGCTCACGCATGCCTGGGAAAAAGTAGATAACAGGGGACCATCTCTAGTGGAAAGTTACTGAGACACTGTTGTTTAGACTAGAATGAGAGAGCTTCTGTAATAAAGGGGCACACCAGCATTTTGGGATCCGTGGCAACGTGTTGTGCAGGACGCATCTATTCAATTCAATTCAATTCAATTTCAATTCAATTTTATTTATATAGCGCCAAATCACAACAAAAGTCGCCTCATCTCCCTTCTAGAAGTATTGTGAAAGAGAAATAAAGTGTTAAATGGTCTACTGAGCAGTGTTTTGTCTTCCATCGGATGCCTCTGAGGAATTAAAAGAACTCGGTGAAGTGTTGATATTTACACTGGTCCCAACTCTGGATAGTCACATTTTGGGGGGTTTAATAAATTTGTCCATATTTCTAGAAATGAGAGCTGCTCCATCCAAAGTGGAATGGAAGCCGTCTCTCCTAACAAGACCAGGTTTCCTCCAGAAGGTTTGTCAATTATCTATGAAGCCCACATCGTTTCTGGGACACCACTCAGACAGCCAGCAATTTAAGAAGAACATGCGGCTAAACATGTCACTCCTCGTCTGATTGGGGAGGGGACCAGAGAAAACTACAGAGTCCAACAGTGTTTTGGCAAAGTTACACACCGATTCAATATTGATTTTAGTGACCTCCGATTGGCGTAACCGGGTGTCATTACTGCCGACGTGAATTATGATTTTACTGAATTAATGTTTTCTAACAAACAACTGAGGCCTTCACAGAGCAGGTGTATTTATAATGAGACCAAATTACACACAGGTAACCTCTATTATCTAATTAGGTGACTTCTGAAGCAATTGATTGCACTGGATTTTATTTAGGGTATCAGAGCAGAGGGAGCTGAATAGAAATGCAAGCCACACAGATTTTTATTTGCTTAAAATTTTTTGAAAACTATGTATCATTTTTATTCCACGTCACAATTATGCGCTACTTTGTGTTGGTCTATCACAGAAAAGCTCAATAAAAAACATTTACGTTTCTGGTTGTAAGGTGACAAAATCTGTAAAAGTTCAAGGGGTATAAATACTTTTTCAAGGCACTGTAAATTAGTGGCACACTATTTTTTCTTCAGATTACAAGTTATCTGCTTTAAGGTTTGTGTTTAACAGTTACTTTGTTGTTAAAGGATTTAACAAAAATTCATAAACAGCAAAATGCAACAGCATGGAGAGAGCTAAATGCTGAAATAAAATGTCAGCATATTGTACCTCTAAAATATCCAACCATCTCAGCTGAAGCTCCATGAATATAATAACATTTACCAGTGTGTAATAATCAAGATGTTTTGGACCCTTTTCTTTGGAGGAAAATTGCATTCTCGGTATTGTATGTCAAAGGCTTAAATACTTCTTTTTTTAAGTATCTTAAGATAATGTTAAAGCATCTGCATGTCATGGTCCCCTTATATCCTATGTGGTTCAGATCCCATTTCTTTTCTGTGCATCTGTGCAATGCTTTGTGCAATGTTTTGTCGACAGGCTGTACAGCTCTACGCACTCTACCCTGGAGGGGCCTGATTGGGAGGAATGGCCTGCCAGATCTGAGCCCATGTGGTGTTATGTTACTTGTGTGCAAACCACCGTTTTTCCATAAGGAAAATAATGTTCGAACATAAGGGTGTCCATAAGTGCAGGTGGCACCAGGACACTCTAGGCCGCAGATCCATGATTGATTTTGTACTCGCATCATGAGATCTGCAGCCGTATGTTCTGGACACTCGGGTGAAAGTTGAGATGAAAGTTGAGACTTCAGGAACTTATAGAGCTTTACATACACTTTAAATGGAGAAACACACTCACAAACTGACTGATTTAGTAGTTACTAGATGGCTACTGTTAGGATTGAAAATGGTTGATTTCTCTTACTAAAATAAGCGGTTATAATCATTTTCATACATTTACTGCAAATGTGCTCATGTGAGTTAACACTCAGTTTTTTGAAGGTCAGAAGCTTCGTTCGGCATGACTGTCCGGGCTGATATATTGTAGGAAATGACTTAGACTGCAGACGGGTAATCGCAAACACGCTTACGCACACGAATAATGATTAGAATAAGTCTCTGGAGAGTTCTGAACATGATATTCTAAACCAAATTTGAATCGCTAGAAGAACAATGGATGATAACATTAGATTATCAAGGCTAGGCAGAGAAGTGCTTTCCTTTTCTGTCTCTTACAGGGGATGGAGCAGATACCAGACGAAGTCACAGAGAGACGAGGATGCTTCTCACCAAGACTGCTGTTGGAGTCAAATTGTTAAATGTTGTCATTGTGTTACTTAAATTTGTAAGGCTTAGTTCAAACAGCATGATCAAAGACATTCCTTTGTTTCCGTTGACCTCTCCAGCCTGTTGGACGGTGGGGGATGTGATAGTGTTTTATTATAGGGACATCTATGTGAGGGTTCTGTTTTCTTGTTTAATAAGCTTCCTGCCTTTATGACCCTTTTGTGGGCAGGAGGTCACACAAAGCACCTCCAAACACAAACACACACATACATTCTCGCACATGCATACACACACATACACACATAGTGCCTTATGTTTTAGAACCATAGGGGGGTTTTACAATGGGAGGTGCTTGTGTGTACTGTAACTGTTTTCAATAAAAGGCGGCAAGCGAAGGCCTAAGTCTGGGTCATTCTGCGGTTGGATTCAGAGTGCTTTTCTGAGACACCAACCAGGGCCTCCCTTGCGGAATTAAAATCAATTGATCGCTGATTGTCTTGCTTCCTTGTCGTTAACGGGAATAAGTTTCTAAACCAGCGGGGCCTGTGGAAGCGCAGACCCAACAACTGCCACGTCCGTGCAGGAGGAAGATAGCTGTTATAATCTATGTTTTTGTCTCACTATATAATGTTGTGCAGCCCGCTTGAGGGTCATCCTTTTTGTAAAACATGCTGCTGGTTCACATAGAGATCCACAGCGCTGTGTAAACTTACAAGTTTACAACTGCCAAAGCAAATAAAATCTTTTTAAAAAGACAGACCTTTCTCCTGAGATTCCTTCCAAAAATTTCTGAACACAAGACTAGCATGTGCTAGCAGAATAAGTATACAGCTCTGTTTGAGGGAAGGAAAATAGTTCTACACAGAAGTAACACCCATGTTAGAAGAAACCCAAGGCTTGTTGGTGTTCAAACAGCTCTGCAAAACCTCCAACTTCACAAAAATAACATTTATGAGAAATCTCAATCAAGGCAGAGTGCTACATTGGGCAGATGCAGCAGGTCACCATCTGTTTAATTTAAGGGAAGCGAAGATTGGCTGACTATTCGACTGTTGGATACTGGCAGAGATGTGGCAAAAAAGCACTCCTGCACTCCTGTTAACAAATTCTTTTAAAAACAAAAGTTTATATATGGTAAAGAGAAATGTCTGAATAATTTCATATTTCTATGTGGGCAAATATGCAAAATTTGACACTTAGATCTCCCAAAAAGCCCAGGTTTAGTTGACTTTGTGTGAATCTCACTTGGAAGCATACATTGTTTGTTTTTAAGAGATAAAATTTTCAGATATTTCATGGCTATACGCTGAATACACAGATGGAGTCAAGATACAGTATATCTGAAAAACAAAGATCTAGAGTTGAGAGTCTAGATTATGGTATGAGTATGGTAAAATGGGAGAGGCATGAAAGAGCCTTATTCAGGTGAGGCAGACAATCTGGTGGCAACTGGGTGCTGGAGCTGGTCCTTAAAATGGCTGTTGAAGAGGCTGATGAGCAACAGGTGAGCTAGCTGAAAAGCAGGAACTCAAGACTTCACCCATCGGTAGCTCCACAACCTGTCCGACCTAACACTCCCAAAAATGTTCTTAAGTACAGTAACAAAGTATTTGTACTTCCCACCTCTGGCAGTTGCTGAACTCAAGGACAGAATGAAGCTCATTATCTTTCTGAAATTAGACGTTTATTTTAGCAGCACTGGGTTAGGGTTAGGATACGGGATTGGTTAATGTACAATTCACAAAGTTCACGGCACATTTGAGGATGTATTCCATGTACAATAGTGGAAAATGTTCCACTCTATGAAATTATGCTATAATATATTTTATAAATATTTTTATGGGAAGCTGAGCCTAACTGCACCCTACAGTGTGCCTCTTTACCCTGAAACCACTGCTCGCTTCAGTGTGGTTGATGTTGCTCTTATTTTGGCAGCGCTTCAAAAACAGAAGTGAAAGATTCCGTTGAGTCTCGTGAGAAGATACAAATCTGTAAACTCAAATATGTAGCACTGCGTGCTATGGTGACCATTGTGAATAAGGGAGTAGCTGAAATCAGTTTTAAGACCGATTACATACGTCCATACAAATGCCATATCCAAGCATGTGGCGCAAAAAAGACCCACAGTTTACAGACTTATTTTATCCTCCACAGACAATGCAGTTTTGTGTCCACATTCTTTCTTCAGAATTGAGGATTATCACAGTTTTCCAGATGGGTTGGTTCAGGTCATGCTGCCAGTTTGTGTCCAACCCAAGTGTGACTGCTCATGTTTCTTGTCACACTCTGCATGTTCCTACATCAGGAAAGTTTGCAGAGTGAATTCACTCTTATTGCTCCTAAAGACCATACTCACTTGCAGAAGCAGGCACAGCAGCTGGTGGACACCACAGGCAAGTTGTTATGATTATTTCCTGGTCTGCTTGGAGTGCACTTGGAAGATGCATGTACAGCTTTTTCCCCTTGCAGCATAATCATTGTAGAGTGGTCAAATTGGAGGGTACATATGCGTGTGTCTTTACAAAGCCTTGCATTCATCCTCTGATGGCACAAATTTATGTTACCCAGACCCAAAGGCACCCTTGCAAACTTGTAAATGCAGAAAGTATAACAGGTGCTTCAGACCATCCTTAAAGCAAGCTGATAGCATGCTAACACAGGGAATGCCAAAACCAGGTGCACAAATGAAACACAACTATGTGTTTAAACTGTTGTTAAAAGCCTTTTTGTACTTTGCAATTACTTTTTTTCCTCAGCTGTTGAGCAACAGATTGGATCAGACTCAAGCGCTGTGCAGGGCTGCTCCACTGGATTAATGTTGTCATACAAAGATTCATTAGTGTGCAGCTGATGGACCTGTTAATCCACCCACCTATTCCTAACTTTGTCAATCACTGTCAGCGCCTTCTTGTCAGCTTGTTTGGCACCTCTCAGTCAGAGATATTTCAGATTCTCTCAAGTTTTTCTATGATCCCTCAGCCTAATCACCACGATCATCACCATCACAACGTTCCTCCTCCTGCTTGATATCATAGACTAACACTTCTGTGGTGCTGCTTAACAAAACTCTCCTGTTTCTCTTTATTAGCAGCTCCTTTCTCCTGGTGAACAAGCTCCTGCTGAGGCCCTTCAGTCACCATCTCCCTGCTGACTGGCTTGTCATTAGACTTGCTGTAGTGGTCCCACTCTTCACCCAGCACACTCCCAGCATCACTCAGGTCGCCCAAATGCTCCACCGAGTCACACTTTTCCAGGTCGGAGGCGATGGTTTGAAGGCTGATAACCGACATGCAGTCTGAGCCGACCTGCTCTGCCTCCAGTTGCTCCCTCTGGCCCCAGCCACTCTCTCGGTGCCGCTCTACCCACAGTCTGGTTTTCTCACCATCTGCCCAATCGCTCTCAATAGTGTCGACTCCCACACAGCTACTGTCATGAATTCCAGCGGCAGTTCTGACCTCAGCTTCAGCACCTACAGGGGAGCTCCGACCCCCACAGATGGCAGGATGCCCCCTGCTAGCTCTGGTCCGCCCCCTCTGTGCATGGATTTGCTCACTGATCTGCTCCAGGTTCCGCAGGGCCACGGAGTAACGCATTTTTACTTTTGCCACTTGCTCCTCTAGCCGTACGACTTTAGCCTTATGCTCCTGCAAAAAAGGTTACAGCAAGTTAGGAAGGCTCACGCTGACACATTTAAACATCTCTACACTCCAATTAATTACACCTTGGTTAAAACAATGAATATTACATACATGCAACTTCTTATACCATGAATGCAAGCCTTATCATTAGTTAGTAATTTTATTGTCCAGCATAAAGAAATTCACTCTTCACTTTTGTCAGTGATATTTTACACAGTAATTAATTTTGTGAGCGCCTGGGTGCAGTGGACCAAACAGAAAAGCCGTCGTTACACGAATTTACTACTTTGAGGGTTTTACACCTAAACAGGTACACAAGTACACAATGTTTGATCTTTTGTATTTGAAGTAGAACTGGCTTAAGATGTGAAAAGTATAGCACACATGGTAAATCAAGTGGTTCTTATACAGCGCTTTTCTACTTCGAGCACTCAAATGCTTTACACAACTTGTACATTCACCCATTTGCACAAGCACTTTTTCCCACGCTAAGTGCTTCCTATCTAATGTTCACACACATTCATACTCCGATGGACGCGTCAGAGAGCAACATGGGGTTAGTATGCCTCACACAGACAACTTTTACAGACAATACATAAATAACTGCAAACTGCATTCTGATACTGTTGTGGGCACTATCTTGATTTTAAAAAGTTCAGATTTTTAACTGCAAGGACTGGGGGTGAGGAACCGCTAACTCTTCTAATGAAATTTGTTTTTCTTCAATTTTCAATATGTACGGCAACCACGTTCAGATAAAGGATTTGCTGCTTCTACAACAGCGAGTATTATCTGTTTGCAATGCAAAATCATGCAATGCATTCTCAGTGACTGTCACAGAGCTTTTTGGAGTAACTGGAATAACATTTCTTGTCTGCCTTGATAAAGTGTTTTACAGCTGACAGGCAAATTCATGACTAATGAATAACTCAAAAGATATTTTTAAATTAATGATGGTACATACCTCCAAAATGTGATTGAACTGAGCCTTGAGTTCAAAGTAAGGCTTGGACTTGAGAATGACTTTCTTCAGGGCTTTCTGGAGAGTCTGGACTCGAGCTTCAGCATCCTGGCACAGTTGGGTGACTCGCTGGTGCTCTCGCTCACTGCGAAGGCGCTCCTCCTCTGCCTCATTCACCTGACAGGACAAAAACCATGACTAAGAGTAGGAACGCTGGATGGACACTTAGATCACACTTTAACTTCTGCCCAGATCCCAGGTTGGCACTGATATAAGCAGACATGCTTCATTTTCAGTTGTCACAGTTATAAAAGATTTGACTAATAACATTAAAATGGTTTGTATTTAAATATTCAGCCACCATTCAATTAAAACTATAGTCAGAAAAAGTTGGGATGTAAATGATCTGGAAGCCTTTATTTAATCGGAAATGAGACAAAACACAGATATATTTGTAACCATTACTATTAATGATTGTGTATTTGTTTGTATTATAAAGAAGAACAGACAAACAACCACCTGAACTTTTTCATATAAGTGGAAATAGTGATGCAGCCACAGTCTCAGCTCCCTGAACTGTTGTAGCTGTTTTGGTCTGTAGTAATGTAGTAAGGTTTCTAGTCCCTTGGGAAGGTTCCTGTGTTGGAGATTTATTTTTGGTGACCTTTTGTTCAGAAAGAATTATCTATAGCGTACTGATTTTAATTGTATAAACAGCACAACAACACTACCATCAGCAAGAGGCAGAAGTGTGTACCTTGGCGGTGGCATGGTTAAGCATCTCCTGCCAGGTTGGGTCCATGGTGTTCTTGTCAGCCAAAAGGCCTTGCTCTGCCACATACACCATCTCTCTGGCAGCAGTGTGCATGGACACAGCCCTCTCATATCTCAGAGCTGCCTTCTGGGTCTCCTGTTGGGCCTAAAGGAATAGATAGCAGCTATTAAAACACAGAAAAGAGATGCATGTTTGAACATACATGCATAGAGAGAGTCTTTTCAGCATTAGAGCTATGATTTGATTTTTTCCATATTATAAACTCAGAGACTCTGGTTACATAAATTGATAATTGATATAATTTCATTAATGTAGACAGATACCACAACAGTTTAAATAGCTTTACTCCGTAGGGTTAAAAAAAAATATTCTCAAATAACGTATTTTTTCTATTATGTACTCTCTGCCCACCTTGCTACACATATTTTGGCAACATCCATAATGATCCTTTTTTTATTTCTGTTTTTGAAAACTAAAAAGTAAAAGTTAAAAAAAGTAACAATTGAAAACTCAAAAGTACTGTGCAGGGTCCACAGTGTGCAGTAAAATGCAACTCTGCGCTCAGTGACCCCGCTCTGTAACTCTGTTGTGGTTTCCACTCTGCAACTTGATGTGGAGCGCTGGACATGAATCTAACTTCCATCCATAGATTCCCAGTAGACGCGCAGAGCTCCACAGCTCGGTATTCAAATTAACGCTGAAAAAGACAGTCAGCATCGTCTTCCCTATTTGTAGCTACCACTGTAAACAAAGTTTCTTCTGTTTTAGTGGACTTTGGGGTGATAAGAGAAATCTTTACTTTAAAACGTCACAGAACCATTGAGAGCTCAATCTGACGATTAACTTCAAATAACAGATTTCTGGTTGAAATGAAACTTCCAAATATTCCTCAGGCCTAAGATCTAATTTTTATCATGTGGGAAAGCTGATTATTTTCTTAGTGTGAGATTTGATTACAATATGATTACAGTGGTCCCTCGCTATAACGCGGTTCACCTTTCGCGGCCTCGCTCTTTCGTGGATTCTTCATGTGCAATTTTTCTCTCCCTCTCTTTTTTTTTTTTTTACAGCGCATTGTGTTCTGCATCCTGATTGGCTGTAGACCATTGTCAATAAATCTCATGCCGTGTCTCCTGTACAGTACAGGATGCATTCAGCTTGTCAAATTGACATAAATCTTCCATCGCTAGCTGTGTGACTCTGAAGTGCTCCACTGTATGTTTGTAAGTTTTCTCCCCAACAAGCACAACAATGTCGACGAGACGTCGTCACCTGCGGGTGCCTTTGGTCTCATTCTGTAATACTGAACTTATTCTTCTACGAAGGTTTGAACTTTGAGAGAGTTTAAACAAAAGAATGAAAAGTGTGAAAATCTTCATGCCTGTCTGAGAAAAGTGTATAAAGTGTGTATTGAGGGATTTTACAGCCTTAAAACATCTATAATCATTGTAAAAAATAAAGTTGGCTACCTCGCGGGTTATTTTTAGAACGTAACTCCCGCGATAGACGAGGGACCACTGTACCGCAAAACTGGAATTTTTGATTTCAGCCACTTCCTCCATGTGTCGATGGTAAATCCAATGTAGGGGCCTGGTCTGTGATACTTCCTCACCATCTGTCTTCAGCTGCACAAGGAACTCTGGAGCAGCTCATCTCTGGGGCCATTTTCCTGTTTTATTTATAGATGTTCTGAGTTTAATGCTGAATTGTGTCTCTGACACTCACTAATCCTCGTCCTCCATAGCTCACAGATCTCAGGATGCTGGACTTCAGTGGAGACCTCAGTGAGTCGTTCTTGGTACCCGCCCTCCATCTGTCTCCTCCTGTGTGTATTTTTCCAGCTGGGTATCTGATTACTTTTAAGCAGAGGTGGCAAAAGTACAGACTTCTTTTCTTAAGTACAAGTACAGATGCCTGTGTTGAAAAATACTCCAATAAAAGTACTGAAGCAACTTTTTTACTCAAGTAAAACTGAGAAAGAACAGGCTCTGAAATGTACTCAAAGTAAATAAGTAAGTAAAAAGTAGCTTGTTGAAAACTGGTTTTACACAAAGGTACCTGAACCTTGTGCTACATTAATATGATAATAAAATAATATTAGTACACGAGAATACAAATTTTTGAATAGAAATTCTAAAGTCCTGAGTTTTAATCTGCCGTAGGACACATGCGGTGTAGGATCATTTGAAAAAACATTGTGTTGCCTATACGGCTGCCAGGATTAGTCGACTAGTCACGATTACGTCAACTATCAAAACGACTGATTTAATAGTTGACGCGTTGTTTGAAGCTTTGTAAGATCCTGAAAGACACAGGAATAAGTAGCAGGATTTAAGAGTGTAATAACGGACTGAAACAGAAGATGGCAGCACTGCATGTACAAGGATGCCA
>NW_005187835.1:170865-173113 GCF_000239375.1 Pundamilia nyererei | reverse complement strand
AGCTAATGATAGTTATATAAGAGCAGATGCTGCTGGTGCAATAAGCTGTACGTTTTACGTCCAGTGGATGATGATCTGATTAGTCGACTAATCGCAAAAATAATGTGTGACTAGTCGACTATCAAAAAAACATCGTTTGTGGCAGCCCTAGTTGCCTACACTGTAGAGGGTGACTTCACCTCCTGAGCTAAACAGTAAAATTAGCACAGTCAGGGGTTACAGTGGGCAGGTGGGGGAACCCTAACATCTGTGTCGTGTCTCAGCATGGGGACAAAAATCACAACTCAAAATCATTTCTAACATGAGCTTCAGCAGATTTAGTGTACAGGATTGTGGATGTACACAACGATGTAAGCAGATCTTTTACAGCTATCTTCACTGATTTCCATTTCCTACACTGACATTATGCTGTACAATGTCTTTATATTAGACTGGATACAGTTGGTATAACGTCAGAATTCAGTGAGTTAATCCAACCATCATCATCTTAATTGTAAATCAGTCTGCTACACTTGATGTAAAACCAAGACTGACCACTGACACTGTGCACCACTCCAGCTTTACAATAACTTCACTGCAGTGTGACAAGCTAACGTCTTTAACCCATACAGAGTACAGAGTATTTTCATGCAGTATTTGATTAACACAAAGTTAGTATAACCTGGTTTGTTTTGAAGTAATGTCCAATATGAGATTAAAAATACATGTACGTTTTAAATTTGCAAATCAGATTTCCAGGCTTTACTGAGCTGGCCTGCCTTTAAATCCAACCTCTCTGCGTCCCCTCCTGTCTTTTCTTACATCTTTCTCCATCTCAAAGTTCTCACACTCTTTTCTCTCCTTGGAAATACAGCAGCTATCAACACACTGTGCACAAACAGTTTGTATGTTTGCTGATGTTTGTTGAACTGACCAAAACATTGAGTCTGAAATTACCTGACACTTCAGAGACATCACTCCTTTCATGCTTCCTCCTCTTCCATAGCACTAGCTACATTCTACTGTAAATGATGAACCAAAAGGAGTAAAAAGTACAGGTATTCGTTTAAAAAAGGGAGTAAAAGTAAAAAGTTTCAGAAAAAAACTGTACTCAGGTACACGATTCTACTTGAGTACAGTAACAAAGTATTCGTGCTTTGTTTCTTGCAAAGTCACATGCATTGATGACTTGCATCATATTGCTACCGATCTGCTTTGTCTCAGCTCGTGTCTTATGCAGATATTTGTCTGTTACTGACATTCATGCATCTTTTTCATGATGGCTTGTGCAACACACAGGTACCTGCAGCTGTTCTGCTTTATGGGAATGCTCCCCCTTTAGAACTCAACCAGTCAGTTTTAGACATCCAGTCCAAATGACTTTCCCATGTCCTTGCTGTAGATCCTGGTGAGGTGGATCAGTGAGTTCACTCGTGGCATACAGCCTGATGTCATCCATTTACAGGAGGTGGCTGATGGTCACTCAGCTTCAAACAGCTGGCTTAGGGGTTTAAAGTCTATACAGAACAGCAGTGAGGACAGTGCATCAGCTTGTTGTCTTCTAAGTTCCTGATGAATGTTATTGTCATGTGTTAGCCTTGTAAGGTGTGCCAAGTCCCTGACAGTGGCTTTTTCAATGATGGAGACAGTCCATGGTCTGTCGCCATCATTTCTCTTCACCTAGCACTGCCATCTGTTGCTGTCACTGTGACAGCTTTTGTTTAACCAAACTTACAGCTGATCATCTGGGTTTGCATACAAAAGAACAGTACAGTGATGTGTGCCTCACAGCAAGATGGTCCTGGTTGGAATCCACCATCTCTCTGTGGCCTTTCTGTGTGGAGTTCGCATGGGTTTTCTCTGTGTACTCCGGCTTCCTCCCACAGGCCAGAGACATGCAATTAGGGTAGTTAGGTTGGTTGATAATTCTTAATTACCCATAGGTGTGAATGTCTGTGTCTCTATGTTAGCCCTGCAACAGCCTGATAACCTGTCAGGCTGTATCCTGCCTCTTGCTCATGGCCCCCCATGACCCTGATAAGGATAAGGGAAGAGAGTGGAGTGTAAGATTTAAGCTGTCAGACTGTGTTGAAGAGGTCCACACTTCAGCATGTCTTCTGAGCAACCAAATAAAACAGATGTGCTCGTGTTACTGTTGTTAATTCTGTGTATAAAAATGGATATTTCATTCAAATTCAAATTTTTTATTTGTCATGTACACAGTCATACACAGTACGATATGTAGTGAAATGCTTGGACAACTGCTCGT
>NW_005187835.1:157902-167842 GCF_000239375.1 Pundamilia nyererei | reverse complement strand
AGATCTCACTCGGCCAGCTCGGATCCGGAGTTAAAAACTTCGAATTGTGAGTACATTGTATACCAATAGAAACAAGAGTGTCACTGTCATACCTAATGTACTCAATGGTGGTGATTTTGCCGATTTAGAAACGCTGAAAACTAACTTAAAAAACAAAGACAAAGAAAAAGTGGTCGGAGCAGTCGTGACGGCAGCCGACCTCACCGGCACCATCTTTGTCAAATACAGCCAAACACACCATCCACTGATGGCCACATTCCACACCATGAAATTCACATTGAAATAAACTGTTATACTCTCTATTAAGATTTAGAAGGCTCAACCTTCCCATTCCCTGTCACATACATACTAATCAAGAATCACCATTTACAGGACTTCATGTGACTTCATGTGATATATTCTGCCACAGTCGTTTGTTCTTGTGTTAAGCTGTAGCACATTACACTGCATATAGCTGTAGATGGAAGGAAGGTCCTTCTCACACATTGCCTTGTCTCAGATAGCTATGCCTTCAGCCATGACTGGGACTGAAACTGACACAACTTGGGACCTCCATGGCCCTTCACCACACTGACATGCTGCTGGGTACCTCACCTAAGAACATCAGCTGCTAATTGCCAACATACAATAGCTAAAGATATGACCCCAGTAAAGGAGGTGAGCTTCTCTAGCAGTCGAAAATGTTTCATACACTGATGCACAATTATCTCTTTGAAGAAATAAAGCACTGCATCGAACTCTAGCTGCCTCCAGGGCACAGCTGCATTTTCCCAACCTGTTCCTACAGCCTGTTTTTCAACTGGGACCTGGACTGGCAGTGACCTTCACCATCGTGTGGGTAGGTCGTTGTAGCTCTTCTTGACTGACCCCAGCCCCAAGGCCTAAAGCCTAACCAGCCCAACCACCTCTTGATCTCCAAGCCTCAGCAACCCTGTCCCAGATTGGGTAACCTGTACCCACCTTTTGAATATCTTGCCCAGCTCAGGTGGTAGAGCAGGTAAGCTACTAACCGGAAGGTTGGCGGTTCAATCCCAGGCTCCACCAGTCTGCATGCCAAATATCCTTGGGAGAGATACTAACCCCATGCTGCTCTCTGATGCATTCATCGGAGTGTGAATGTGCATGAATGTTAGACAGGAAGCACTAAACAGTTTGAAAACGTGCTTGTATGATTGGGTGAATGAATTAGTTGTATAAAGCGCTTTGAGTGCTCAGACAGAGTAGAACAGCGCTATATAAGAAGCAGTCCATTTACCATACTTTGTGCTTAGCAGCTCTAATAAACTGCTAACTGATTGCATATATCTCACTCTGTTGACTTGTGAGCAGTAGAAACACATACCTCTTTGGCAAGTCTGCGAGCTTCATAATAAGGCCTTGCTTTGTCAATGCACGCACCGAGCTGGGAGCCCTGGGCATTGAGCTTCCTGGCAGAATCAGTCAGGATCCTCCTGTAGCTCGACCTGGCGTCCTGAGGGAGCACACGCATAAGATTGCACATTACATTACACACCGTGAGTCTTGACACAACTCACTGTGGCATCTGGGGCTGTGACAGGAAGACAGGAGTCAAGTGTACAAACACTTTGAGTAGGTTAAGCAAGCACCAGAGAAGGGAAAAAGGGGTTTATTGTTATATCCGTGACCTACATTCTAAGTTCTGTGATTGACATTCAATATATCGCTTAAACAAACACCACTTTACTAAAACCTTCACCTCAGTTTAGAAACATAACATAGCTGCTAGCGTCTACGTAACACCTCACAGATAATGGTCAGAGATGCACTTGCTTTTGAACCATGAGCATTTTAAATGTACTTCTGCTATGCTCATAGATTTTCTTTGGATAGGTTACTGGAATATTTCAGCATCTGCACTCACAGAATTCAGATTAAGACACTGTGGAAGCAAAAAAGAAATATGTGGTCTGAAAGGTTCTGTAGTAGAGCTTTTCCTACCTTAAAATAAGAGAATTTCTAGTTTCTTATGAAAAAACAAGATCCAGCAGTAATCATAGCAGACTTCATTTTAGCACTTCTTTAAATGTTTCTAATTAGTGTTTAATCAAGCAGTGATCACAGCTTCATAAATGGAACGCAGCTGGAGATTAAAATTATGCCTACGGGACAAAAAACGTACAAAATTACTTGGCAAGGCAAAACAGTTTCAAATGAATGTTATAATTGCTATGGTGTGCAAAGGGTATGTGGAGTTTCAGCCACTCAACCATGCAAGACTTCTGTCCCCCGATCTTTAATCTTTTCTTCACCCTTGCAACAACCATCTAAGTAAATGTGACAAATATGCAAAATATGAGACAAATAGAAGATCCATAAGTGGCCAGTGATATGCTATTCCTGTTGTTGTGGTGTACTGCGATGCCTCAGTAGTCAGCTGATTTATATAAGGGCTTTGACAGGAAGCTGTTCAGCCAGCTGACCACTGTTCTCGAGATGGTCAACCACCTGCTTCAGGCTGGTCAGCACTGTTCTCAGATCTTAAGGCAGTGCTGTTAGAGGGTCAGTCTCATTACTACTGATCTGTGAACAATTTAGGAAACGAGTTTATGTAAGCTGTCACACTGCACATTCAATGATCTGTTTTTACACTGAATCATTGCAAAAGGCCTGCATGGATCTACAGATTGATATTAATTTCTTCGACACTCTGAGAGCAATTTGAGCACTTTGAAAAATCTGCAGTGAGTGTGTGCTCGTCATAGAAAGATCAACTACAGGATACCAAGAGGCACAAAGTGTTTGCAGATAAAGACAGACCACAAAGTCACTTGGCTGCTTAGACCACAGACTGGCTGCACAGCAATCATGAAAAGTTTAGAAACTTATTGAACATAAAATCTTGGGTTGTGAACACTGTTCAGAAACCTGCTAATGCAATACTACCCATGTGAACTGAGATAACCCAGTTTGATGCTTTCTTCACAGCAAATAAGACAAGTCTCATTTGGATGAAACACGGTGTGCAAATAATGCTTTTAAAGATGCCAAGAATTTAAAATGAACTAAGGCTACGTCCACACGTACCTGGGTACTTTTGAAAACGCAGATTTTTCTGTGCGTTTGCACATATCGTCCACACGTAAACGGCGTTTTCGGTCACTGAAAACGGAGATTTTTAAAAACTCCGGCCAGGGTGGATATTTTTGAAAACTCAGTTTTTGCATGTATGTGTGGACTAGAAAAACGCAGAAAACGCAGCGTCAAAGGTGTGCGCATTTTTTGACGTCACACTGTGCGCCACGTTATTGTTTCGGTGAAATGAATTTCTACAATACTGTTAATTCTACTCTCTGCAGTGTTTAGATGCTTACATATACACAGTTACTGTCCCTCCACACATACGACTCGGTTCTGCTTCTATGCCCCAGCTTTGTTTACTTTTTCCCACCGAGGCTTCTAGACTTCTGATTGGCCAACATTTCTACACGTTTAGGAATCTAGCGCCACCTGCTGCTTTGGCATGTTCATAGCAGCGTTTTCCTTCATTTCTGCCTTTACGTGTGGACGGGATTATTTTTTAAAAATGAAAACGGAAAATCTCAGTTTTCAAAAATACCCGTGTACGTGTGGACGTAGGCTAAGTAGAATGCAAAAACAGCAGTGCACTCTCACTGATGGCGTCCAATCTGACTTCCTGTGACAAAGTCTGCAAAAAAAAGAAAGCCTGAGAGAAAAGTCTTTACAACCCTAACACACACCGTCACGCAAACGCACACACTAGGGCTGGGTATCGTAACTGACTTCTAGAATCGATTCGATCCACAATTCGATCGACTCCATTTGAATCAGGGAAACTTTACCTCAGACAGTCAGAAATATTATAATTCTGATCACTTATCAGTTCATATCCATATTTTTATATCTATAAAAAGAAAGCTGACACTTGTGAGACTTTATCAAAGGTGTGAGCATCACAGCAGAGGCCTTTGTGTCAAAGTAACTGAGGATAAAACACAGAAAAACATGAAGGTGATTTTCGTGTCCTGTCTTCTTATAGCAGATAACCCTAATAATACTCTGCAGTAGAACAGAAACAGAAGAAAACCACGAATCAACATTTGAACATTACCTGATGCTGCTGAAGTGACGCAGAGCAAAGTTACAGAGGTTTTATTAGAGACACAGCTGCACAGATGCAATTTTGCATCATTTTAAAGACAGAACAGCAGAAATGAGGCTTTCTTGTCGAAAGTTAAATTTAAAAAGAAAAAAAACAGCAGCCGACAGCGCTGTGCATAACAGTAGACTTGTGCATAATAAGCATGCGAATAATGCAGAAAACAGAGATTTGAGATGGGAAACTGCTCTTGAAGTACACAGAGAGAGAGAGCTGTGCATGAAGTGTGATTTTATCGTGCTGGACGCAAAACAGCAAAAGTCAGAGGGAATTCATGACGATGTTTATGTGAAACGAGACGTGAAGCGTAGTTTGGATCTTCTTTTGCTGCTGCTTCAGTCAACTTTGTTTGGAGAGACAAAACTGCAGCTTCAGAATCTGTGAGCTGTCAGCTTTCAGCCCCGATGGCGTGTCCATGTACGTGCCATCGTGAGAAAGCCGACAGCTCACTGATTCTGATGCGTCAGCCTGTCCGCGCTTTGTGTTTACGTCTTTGTGCAGAATCTGTGCACTGCTCTCATTTACTGTTTTAACTGTTTGCTAGTTTAACACGAGATTCTGGCATTTCTGGCAAAATGAATTTATATTTAAAAATCAATTCAGGGTTTTAATGAATTGATATCACATTATTCAAGCTAGAATCGGAAAATCGATAATCAAAACCCACCCCTAGCACACACACTGAATTATAAAATGACGTTTTTCTAGTTCTAGTTTGGCTGACCTAGGCTACTTGTAACTTCTTTTCATATCCAGACAGACAGACAGACAGACAGAAAGAAAGAAAGAAAGAAAGAAAGAAAGAAAGAAAGAGGTGTGCAGAAGAGAAAAAGAGGGTAAAAGAGGGATGTAATGCTGACAGTCGTGGGGTCACAGCCGTGTTTTGGAACCATTCACCGGTGAGCTGGCACAGTGTAGGGGCTTGCTGCTATGATGCTTGTTAGCTTTCGGTCGCTCGTCGCCCTCCTTCCCTCCTGTGGTTAGCTTACTGGGGGGAACAGCGCTGGCGTGGACTGAAGTCTTTTTTACGTTCTGACCCAAATGATGTTTTTTAGAATGAGTTGAAGAGGACTTTCACTGACTCCATGTCTGAGCAAACTTCCACAAGGAAATTATTAAATCTCCGCCAAGGTAAAGCAGCACAATTTGTGGTCGAGTTCCGGACTGTGGCAGCCAAACCAGGTTGGCCCAAATAAATGTCTCAGCTGTTTTTCTTCAAGCTTTGAATGACCGGATGATTGATCAGTTAATGTCCGGTGACAAACCGTGGTGTCCTTCTCTCTCAGAATTCACAATCTTTTAAAAGAGAGTAAGTAAAATGTATTTATATAGCACTTTTTAAGACAGAAATCTGTTACAAAGTGTTTACAGGGGATAAAAAAAACATATCAGAGGGAAGCCAAAAAAATTACACGACCCCCAGAGCATCCGCCAAGGCCAGCTTTGAGCCCATGGTAATATATTCTCCTTCGCTCAGCTCCTAATTCCTTGCCCTCTCCTTCAGAGCCCCAGCCTGAACACATTCAGATCAGGCATTGTAGGCTTGAGAGGCTAACCAGTGTGCAAGTATTTTTAATATGGTCACTCGGGACACTTTCTCACTTCCTGTCCTGCGCAGCCAAAAGAGCCTGCCCACCTGTAGTTTTGGGCGTACCTGTTGGATTTGGAGGAGACAATCCAAAAAGGCCTGCAAATTGACCATTGATCTTGGCTCAGGTCCCCCTGGCCACCGCTATGTCCCCACAGCTGTTTGTTCTGCTGTGATTTACTTGGCTCAGACCGCCCACCTCGCCTGCCTGTACATCTAAGCTGTTTTTCTTCAAGCTTTGAATTCCACCTCGGGGTGAGCAGAACCATAAGTCTCCTCAGACGCCGTTTCTGGAGGGGCATGTTGGAGAAGGACATCAGGCAGTCTGTTGCAACATGTGCCACCTAAGCCTGAAGCAAACGTAGCACTCGACGGCGTCAGCCAAAAATCTCAATAAAGGGATGGACAAGGCCAGTAATATCCTGGGGATGGAGTTGGACTCTAAGACGGTGATGGCGTGCTGGGTAGTCACAGGAGCACATCAGCATCAGCAGCATCAGTGAGACATAACCCTTAAAGATGGAGGAAATCAATTCTTGCTCCAGAGAGTATTAGGCCCCATATTAGACAACATCTGGGTCCTTTCTCATCCACGGTAAAATAAATTTTAATTTTAAAATGATCAAATTAATTTTTGATCATTTTCTGTTTTTTGATATCAAGTCTGTGACCCGCTCCTGTTTTGTTCATTTAAGAAATCGCCTCCTGATTAGATTATTGTAATGTTTTCTTCTCCTGTCTGTCAAAGTTTTCTTTAAATCACCTTCAAGTGGTCCAAAATGCTGCACCAAGGCTTTTAACCCACAGTCATAAATTCTCTCGTATCAGTCCATTGTTAAAGTTTCCGGCTGAGTGCAGCGGAAGCCATATACATTTAATTTGTATAATATACTAGGTTATTTCTAATTGTGCTATTTGTATACATTACATTTATTTTGTTTGTTTTTTTCACTTTTTAATACATGTTATTGCTTAATTCAGTTACTTTTCTTCCTGTTTTGGAGCAACTGTGACCACATCATTTCCGCAGGCATTAATAAAGTGTTCTGATTCTCACTCAGGTAACCAGAAAACTGGCTGCTCGTTACATAGGTCCATACGAGATGGACTCAGTGATCAGCTGTCAGACTCAGACCGCTCCCGATGCTATGCAGTCAACCCACTTTTCATGTCTCACATATCAAGCTGGTGCAGTCCAGCACATTGCGCTCTCTGTGTTTCCAGTTTGCACACTTGGATCATCATTGGCTAAGCTCTATTAGGAACCAACTTCCTCTGATGCTGGTCATCCTCACTCACTCTCTGCTTGCCTGCAACTTACCTGTCAGTTGCTGCTGCCCTTACCTTTTGGCCTCCTGGAGTACTATGGATCTCACCTGCCTGGCCTCCTATTCGCTACCACGTACCTCCACTCTGGAAAAGGAGCAGACAGGTCGGACATCCTATTCCACTCATTGCATCACTCAGCCACTCACCCTGAGAACCACCCTGCCCTCTTTCCTTGCTTCGTCCTGCAAACCAGTAAGCCAACCTTCTTTACTCACCTTCACGCTCTGTGAATAACACATCGCTCTCTCTGTTGCAGTAGCTCTCACTCACTTTGACCTTAGTGATCCCTGTGTTAAATAAAGTTTTTAAAAAAATGAAACGTCAACTTTCAGGTCCAACCAGTAGACAGCAGCTGCTCGGCCTTGACTGACTGACAGACAATGCTCAAAGAGCAGTGGAGGAAAACAGAAGACAGTCACAACAGAGGCAGCAGCAGGTGTGTGTTTGTGTGAGGACAGTAGGAGTATGCCCCAGTGAAAGCAAAAACAGAGCTGTTTTGGGTTTTTATATTTTCCATTTATCATTAGCCATTTCAAGCAGTATTATAATTGTTACGCTGTTCGGACTTTTTATTTTAGAGCGAGGCATAGTGCACTCTTCATGATGAAGCGTGTACAGTACATGCCCTCTATTTCCTTACACAAATTTGAATACATAAAACTGGATATTTAATTTTAATGTTTTTTTATTTGGCCTACACAGATGTAGAAATGATTACTACATATGTAGTCATTATTATATATTATAACAAAGGTTGGGGGACCAGCGGTCTGTAACACCGTAGTTCAGACCTGGTTAATACATGCTGAGGTGGGTGGTTGGTGATGGGTTTAGCTGTGGGCACGGTCAAAAACCAAACCTCGGGCCAGCACTGGCTTACCGGCCAGTCAAAAGCAGCAGGCAACGTTCTGAGAACAGCAGCAGGCTGCAGCCATTACTATGGGAGCAGCATACCACTGGCCACTTTTGGATCTCAGTACTCCTGAAGATCCAACATCCTGGAGTGGGTGTCCTGGCCAAGGGAACCAAAATGTTCCCCACTTCAAGAAACACAGTAAAGCCAGCCCTCACTATATACGAGGCATTACAGTAACAGAAACTGAGACCAAAGTCCTCTAAAAGCGATCTTCAGTGCCTGTATGAATGGGTGTGAATATGACATGTTGCATAAAGCACTTTGAGTGCTTGAGTAGGTTAGAAAAGCACTATAACCAGTCCATTCACCACATATTGTGTGTGTGCAGGAGACCAGATGGGATGGAAGCAAGGACAAGAGATTAAACGTGGATATGGATAGGGTTAGTGTGGAAGAAGTGCATGAAAACAGTCCTGTGGATATGAAGAGAGTGTCAGACAGCATCATGAGGGGTGATGTTGAATGTTTTCAGTGCGTATGCCCAACAGGTTGGATTTCAGTTAGAAGAGAAAGGAATTTGGAAGTGAGATGGATGAATGGGTGGAGTGTGTCTTCAAGACTGAGAGATTTGTGATTGAAGCAGACTTGAGTGGACTGGTAGATGAAGGTAACACAACTGATGAGGAGGTGTTGGATTGGAGAGTGATGCAGAAGGACAGATGGCAGTGGATTTTGCCAAAAAAATGGAAATAATGGCTGCGGTGAACACTTGATTCAAGAAGAGGGGGGAACATGGGATGATCTATAAGGAGGAGGATACTACACGTTGGACTACATCAGGGGTCCCCAATCCCAGTCCACGAGGGCCAGTGTCCCTGCAGGTTTTAGATGTGTCCTTGATCCATCACAGCTGATTTAAATGGATACATTACCTTCTCAACATGTCTTGGAGTTCTGCAGAAGCCTGGTAATGAACTAATCATGTGATTCAGGTGTGTTGACCCAGGGTGAGATCTAAAACCTGCAGGGACACCGGCCCTCGTGGACTGGGACTGAGGACCCCTGGACTACTTCCTATGGAGAAGGTGCAATCTGAAAGAGAAGATTGCTAGATGGAGAATGTACCTAGGAAGCATCAAATGTTAGTCTGCAGGATGACTTTGGTCATCAAGAAGTGGAAGCGAGTGAAGGCAGAGGCAAGGAATAAATGGTGGAAGCTGAGGAAAAATGAACGTTGCAGAGATTTCAGGGAAGAGTTAACAGATGACTGGGTAAGTACAGAATGAAGAAAAACAGAGAGAAACAGACGGGGGAACATTAGTGAGTAAAAGCCTAATGAAATGTTTTCCTTGTGCTTCACAGTGTTAATATATGGAAACCTGCACAGACTGAGCGACTCTTTGAGCATGGATACTGCTGATTTCAAGTAAAATGTATTCTTCATATTTATCATTTATTTCATGACATATTATATCTTTAGTGTTGGGTAATGTTGAAATTACATTCACCTTAAGATCGCTTTTACTTTGCAATGGGGTCTCGGGTTTTGTTACCCTAATGTATGAACAAAACGCAAAACTACGTGGGGGCTGGGGTGTCCGCAGGTTTACTGTGACCTCCTCACATCCAGCTGCAGCTCCAGCTTGTTGATCTCTTCGCTAGCTTGGTTGAGGTGCTCCAGCTCCTCCTGGAAACACACGGGAAAGACGACGTGTTTTAAAAGCAGAATACAACCAGACAGCTGGAAATATTGTTAGACAGGGGATGGGCTTGACCCAGGCGTCGGTCTGTGTCAGGAGCAGATCGTTGCCATGCACGGTCGGCGTTTATCGTAGTTTTGTTTGGCTCGGGAAATATGACGCATTTGCTAATGCGGGGAGGGAAACGGTTCTTTAGCAACATACCTGAATTCGTGGGTCCAATTCCTCCTCGTATTCCTCTCCGTTTTTAATCTGGCTGTTAGACTCTCCATCATTCCCACAGTCCGCTCCCACTTGCTTTCTCATCGTGGTTCTGCCGTCTCCGCCTT
>NW_005187835.1:98531-156130 GCF_000239375.1 Pundamilia nyererei | reverse complement strand
GTGCGAGGGGAACGATAACGACGACAAGAGTCTCCCGATCGTTTACTCTTGCTGTCCTGTGAACAACAACGGCGTGGTGTTACTTGTTTGCTGTTTTCGCGATCGCGTCGCGCATGAGGATATCACCAGGTAAACTCGCCACATTTTAAACATTTTGTTGTGCAACAGCATCAAGACTGACGGAGTGTGTTTGAGATAACCTCACAAGTGTCACAGGTGACACATTTGGCGTTTTTTTGCTGGTTTGTCGGTAGCAGCTCCTGAAACGCAAGACTGCCACACATCTGTTCGACCAACGCCAGTTGATCTAAACGCCAGTAGATCTAAACGCCAGTTGATCTAAACGCCAGTTGATCTAAACGCCAGTAGATCTGGAACACCGGCCGGGTTGGGGCTTCCTGCACGCTTCAGAGTTTCACGCGAGGTCCCAGGCTCCATGGGCGGCCCAGTCGTTCGGCTGCTGTGATATTTCTTTAACCTCCCGGTACAATAATGTGTCAGTGTTTAGGGCAGTGGAAGGTCGCCCCGCGTGTACTCATACTTTGAGTACGAGTATGTGTACAAACTAGTGATGGGATTTCCGGATCTTTTTAGAGAACCGGCTCTTTCGGCTCGACTCACTAAAAAGAGCCGGCTCTTTCGGCTCCCAACCGGCTCTTTAGGTTGTTTTGTTGCTTTAATGAATTTATTATTAACAACAATATAAAATTATGCACAAAATGAATTACTAATGTAAAAAAGTGGTTTATTTATATATGTTTATATATAAATATATGCGGTGGCCCCTAGAGACAAAGCATGTACAAACTACAAAACACATTTCTAGCGTTAACTGAACTTCCAAAACAGCGCTACCTAGATCACTTAAATTACACAATTGAAAGCATAAGTGTATTGTTTGTGTATTTATACACATGCACTCATATATATTCAAATAATTTTAAAAAAATGTTCATTTACCTATTACTACCACACACCAAATCTGGTCGCTGGTACTTGCTGGCTTGCATAGCCAGTAGGTAACAAAAGCTCAACACTGCGCCTAGCATCCTGGAGCACTTCTGTTGTCTTTTGTACGTGTTTTGGAGTTTGTACGTGCTTCGGGGTTTTTACGTGCTTCAGAGTTCGGACGTGTTTTGAAGTTTGTACGTGCTTTGTCTCTAGGGGCCACCGTAAATATACTTTTATTTATTTACTCCACACAAGGCTTGTGTGCAGAGTGAAGCGGAAAAAAGTGAGAGAAGGGAAAAAAAAAAACCCCACAGCTCGCGATAAGGAGTCGGCTCTAAGAGCCATTTCGTTCGCGACCGACACATTACTAGTACAAACCAGCGCCTGACTAACGCTAGGCCAGCCAGTCACATTGCACCGACTATGGCACCCCACTACAGCCCACTCTTCCTTCTCCTGGTTTAATTCTTTTCACAATCACAGTAATTTTTTAAAAATTACATTTGTATCATGATATTTAATATACATAGATATAATACTGGGTTAAATGTAACTTGGCTAACAATCTTTTGCGGGTTCAGAACCTGCAGTGAATACTGCAGATGGTGGGCTGCATTATATTTATAACACATGATGTTTATTACTCACGTGTTCATGTGGAGTTAAATCAGATGTCATTTAACTGTACATCCTTTTATAGATCTTTTTAGGTTTCCATTGTAGCTCAAACATACAGGGGTCCAATAAGACAAAGCGTGTCTGGAAAGGGCGAAAAATAAAGAAAAAATACCAATCTAATGTAATATCAGACTATACATGAACGAAAACCGTTCATGGGCCCTTATATATGCCACGTAATCATCAGATTCTCCCTGAACCAACTTAAACCTTTAGATCAGATTGGGGCCATCATAGCCCTTTTTGTCAAATATCACCTTTTCCTCAGAACATGGAAATTTGCTTTTGATTTGAAATTTATTTATTCTGATATGTCACCACTTTGCCAAAATCAGGAAGAAGACCTAAATTGTCATCCTCAGATGAGAAGAAAATAGTTTGGATGCTCAAGAGCAACTCAGGAACCACTAAGGCTCAATCCTGCCATGAACTGGAAACTGCTGAACACCAGCATCACTTTCTATAGTGAAGTCAGTTTTGCATCAACATGGACTGAGGCTGCCAATCAAGAACAAAGCCTTCCCAAAACCCCAGACTTTGACCCCATAGAAAATTTGTGGGCTAAGTTTAAAAGCAGAGAGAAAACCAACTAATTTAAAGAACTCAACCAATTCTGCCAAGAAGGGTTGTCCAATATCCAGAGATGCCTGTGTGTATACTTTTGACTGTGTGGATGAGAGAAAATTCAAACACCTCATTCTTGTTTTTGAGTCGCTGAAGATGTATGCTGTACAGTCATTCCCACACTGCAAAAGAAACTATTAAAAGACAAACCTTACCATGATATTCTTGCGCATGAGGAGTGCATTTTAACTTCTCATCAATTTAATTTACTCATACACACACATATCTACACAGTGTTTTTATCTATGCCTAGGCTCCTCTAACATTTTCATTCAATCACACTCACTAACTGGCACTATGGTGAACACACTGAAGGAAACTCAGGAGTTGCGATCCTCCTCAGGGAAGCGGGCTGGAGGGATCCATCAACCTTCCAACTGGTCCATGGCCTGGTCTAGCAAAATTCTAGTTAATCCTATCTGCTACTTCAAACTGGGAGCTACCACTACTGTCATCTACTATATTTTACTGAATATGGATGAGTACTTCAAACAGCAATTACTTAAAAGACACCATACTGTCCCGGTTAGACTTCCACAGCCACAAAAAAAGCTGCTCTAGTGGCAATACCAACGTAAAGATAAGTGTCTGTTGTTTCAAGCAGGTATTATGTGACGTTAATTCAAAACATTATTGTGAAAATATAATTCAACAACTTTTATTCTGAACTCAAAAATATAAGAAGCCACAATCCTTATCCAGTGTGTACAGGGTGTCTTTGAGCCATGCACTTAGTTCTCAGGTCACAACACCAAACAGATCAATTAATAAAGTTGGCTTCTTACAAATTAATCTTCTGAGTTTGGTTCCATTATTGCTGTCAGCTTTTTCACTGTAACTCCACCAGTTATACGATTATTTACAGTGGATGTTCCACAGTACTTTGTAGTACTTAGAGTCCAAAGGGTGTCTTTGAGAACTCAGTAATCAAAACCTGATTCTGAGTATAGGATACACACAGCTACTCAAAAAGGAAAGCATGAGCAGAAACTGTTCAGTTTAATACTCAGATGCTAGCATGTTATAAAAAATACAAAGTCATCTTCACTTTCCTGTCGTACTAACAACGGTGATGGTAGTGGAAAGCAAGAAAAGCCACATTTCTCCTCCTCCGTTTACGTGTGAGATCGCTGACGTTTCCAGAACCTCTTGACCTCGCTGTGTCCCTGTGGTGTCACCACCATCACTCTGTGGGCCACATCCTGCCACACCAGACAGCCCAGGCCCTGCACCAGAACACCTTTGTTAGACACCAGCAGGCTACAAAGACAGTCTTGGCATTTGATGAACAGAAAAGTCATTAAAAAGATGTCCATCTGCTGTAACTACAACACGTCGATCGCATGGAATTATATGAATACATACAGTGGAAATATGGCACAACGTCACTGGCTCTTGTGCTGTAACACCAATACAGGAGTTATGTTTAAGAAAATTTCTACTATTACAACTTGTTACGTTTTGTTGTACACCAGGACGTGCCATTATGAAGACATGAGCGTCTTGGAGCAGCAGGTACAAGCAATGCTGGAGACCTCAAAATCAAAGCAGCATATCCTAACTGACTAAGGATCCTTAAAAACATTACACAGTATATTAATCTGTTATGATTCTGGTATTAATATAAAAACAAACCAACCTGAGCTCTGTCTCGCAGAACCTCAAAGTCAGCCTGGGAGAGGAACTGGTTATAGAGCACACCTGAAGGAGACATGGACGACAACACACGCACGCACGCACCATCAGTTCTCTTCCTCTCCATCATAGTGTAGAGTTCATCAGAGTTACAGCTCAGCTATTTTGAAAGGTCTCTGTGAGCAGTGAGTCCAGCGTCACCAGGAAGAATCAAATGATGGTTCACAGACATTACATAGAGCGCCAAGGAACCACTCACTGATAAAAGTACATGTACACAGTCTGCTGTTTATTGCCAATTCATTAGATACACCTGTTACTTGTAAAGGCATATGACTAATCACTGAATCACATGGCAGCGACACAATGCATTTAGGCAACTAGGCATCATCAAGATGACCTGCTGAAGTGTGAACTGGGCATCATCAGAAAGAAGAAGAAGAAAGAACAGTGGATTAAAATAGCCTGACTGTTGGGATTGTCCTACACAAGCAATCTCATTTACAAAGAGCAGTCCAAAAAGGAGGAAACATTGAGTGAGCGACAGTTTGCAGGGAGATGTTTCACATCTAACAGGGAGGGCGGGTATTTTTCACCTTTACCACAAACTGAAAACAATATGTGAGAGCAGCAGACTACTTGTTAGCATGGCACGATTACTGATGCACGCCTGTAATTAGCACAGTGGATATGTACATTACAACAAATTTATGAAGGCAAGAAATAAACAAGTAGTGTTAAGTGTTGTTTTGAACACACACACTTGATAAACATGCTCACCCTCTGTGAACTGCAGGCGATCTCTCTCCAGCTCCCACAGTCTGATCTGGTCTGTTATAGTTGGAGGCAGCACTGGGGTCTAAAAGCACAACAGAGGATGAGGATACTTTGCAGAGCGATTAACCTGTTCATTATTCATTTTACTAGACTGAACTGCAAAAAGAATCAATGCTGTACCCGAGTGAGCATGACAGGGTGAGCTCTGGTCCTCAGAAAATGGATAATCTGAACAGAAGAGAACACAAAATGTAAAAACTCAGCTCTGGAGCTCTGGAGCCGGTCGCCTTCAGAGGGACTAGACTCTGTCCCAGTCTGGACTTATCCACAGCGGGTGGGTATACTTGCACCTGCCCGGTTTGCTGTGGCATTTTGGATTTAAATAAATTGTCCGTGATTGTAAATGTACGTTTTCTCTGTGGCCTGTCCGGGGTGTGCGCCGCATCGTGCCCGACGCATCAATGTCAAAACAAGTGCTCCCTCTTTTAAGGTTTTACACATCAGGACGTTCTAAAATTAAAATGTTCCTTAATAGGGCTTCAATTAGACGAATCACAAAACTATGTGCCATTACTCATTTAACAAAAATGAATATACTGTTCGACAATTCGCTGCTCTGGATTCAGGTGTGCGTTAACACAAAATCAAGTAGGGAAGACATGAGCGGTGATCCTGAAGTTGTTGCTGAAAAGTATTACTAAAGGTTTCCAAAGAGGAAATCAAAGGTTTATGTGAGCCAATTCTTTCACACATTTACTGAGTGTTCACTTTCTACTGTAACATCAGGCCATGTGACGAAGGTTACAGCTCTGTGGTGCCAATGCATACGGGAGTGCAAGTCTAATGTTCTGTCATGATTACTTTCTGTGTTTGTTCCAATCTGTCTAATGTTCACAGTTTGTGTTTTTGCTGCGGCTCCATCAGTACAGGGGGTTGGAGGATGGGAAAGATGACAGCGCAGCAGTACCTGCTGTGCAGTGATCCCGTTGGCGATAGCCTGTTGCACAGACTCCCTTGTCAGCTGAGCCACAACTACATTGGGGAAGCGGTAGAGCATTTCACTGAAGAGAGCCACCAGAGCAATCTGAAGTTCTGAATCTGTGAGAGTCACACAAACACAAGTCTGGACAGGTTCTGTATGATAGCTGTGCATCCTTTCAAATGAAACAAAGGGGAAAATTACACGAACAATTAGAGATGCTACTGTAAAACAGTTAAAGGAAGTCAGGGTCAAATTCTATGCGGTTTACAATGGAGCTTCAGCCATCCTGACACCCTCTTAATCAATGGTTACATAGTGACTAGATGTGAAAAGTCTTGAGGTGTTCACACATACTTGTGTAGGCATAGATACGATAATTGGTTTCCACCACAATGAAACCTGCATCTCCAGTACCAGGACTGGAAGCCAGGTTAGAGGAGGAGGAGCTGCTGGCGACTCCTGCAGCCAGAGTGATTGCCAGCCTGGTGGGATAATATCTCCTGGACTTCCTCTAAATAGCAGAAGATGGAAGCATTAAAAAACAACAACCAAAACCAGACTTCTAACTACTGATAGTGTTCTGGTAACTAACTATAGAGATTTCAACCATTTTTAAGCATTTAGGTCATTTTGCCTTCCACAGCTCTTTGTGGTGACAGCGTAATCAGACCAGTCCAACCCTGCTACGTAACTGCACTAACTTGTGCTGCGGTAGCAGCTAGCAAACCAGGTCTCACGTGCAATGGCTCTGTCAGTGTTGTACTCTAGTCCAGGACACACAGGTTTCAGTTTGAAGTGTTTATTGTAAGCTGTACTTAACCTTTTCCCTCTAAATGCCCAAATTTGTCAAACAGTAGGAATGATTCTACTGTGTTTAATGATTCTACACTTTCTTATTTACACAAGAAAGAAAACCAATCCGAAGGAGAACAACAACTGGTTAAGTAAAATCAAGCCATTCGAACAGCTAGTTGGGTTGTTTTTTTTGCACACAAAGTAAGATTCTCAAGTAGCTCACCTTTCTCTGGAACACCAGTCCAAACTCTCGCAGGTGCTGCAGAAAAGTCAGTAATGACTCGCTCATACCCTCCACCGAGTAATCCTAGAGCACACAGGCAGCACGTTAAAGGAAGACCTGAGACCACCGTATTACAGCAAAGTTATCTTGCTTTTTGCACACAAACCCAGTAAAAATAATCAATTAAAAATGAATAAATAAGTCAAACAGATGCTAACTGCTGTGCACTCACTCTGCCCAGACTAGAGAAACTGAGCTGGAATAAGAATGACAAGATCTCCACCAGGTCCATCCCTCTGGACTACAAGACACAAAGTATGAGATATGAGTAGATCGGTTCAATTACACATTTAAGCATTTAATAACAAGCAAAGGAAAACAAATAAACTCCATCTTGGATCATTGCATGCACCACATGGCACTTTACACAGCAGGGCTGAGGTCTTACAACAGCAGTGAGATAAAGATTCGCTGATACGGAGTCATTTCTACAACCTCCTCGACCTGAATGGACAGTTTCTTTTTGTGAGATCAACACTTTTGGTCCGTTTCAGGCTGGGGCTTCAGCTCTAACATTTTAATCCAACACAGAGGACACCGAGACACGTGTGATGCAGCACTGACAAAAAATGGAAAGCTGAAGATGTTTTCTCTGGGAGTAAGATATAAGGAACAGCTCATAGTAGGAGAGGAGGGAGGGTGGATATGGTGGACAAAGGATGATGAAGATGGAGCTGCCAGGCAAGAAAAGTGGAAGCCTGAGAGGAGGTTCATGCATGTAGGACATGCAGAGGGCTGGTGTGACAGATGAGGATGCTGGGATAGGAGGAGATGGAGGAGGATGAACCACTGTGGAGAGTACTAAAGGGAGCAGCTGAAAGAAGAGGAGGATCTTGAACTATGGGCACAGATTTGATGTCCTCTTTTTAAATCGATATTAATGATGCATTCAACATTGATCCACAATTAAGAGGTGGCTCATAGCGTTTTTATATAATTTACATAATTTGTATTTCTGTACGCCTGTCTGGTCCAGGTCACCCTTAAAAAGAGGTTTTTAATCTCAGTGGGATCTTCCTGTTTAACTAAAGGTTAAATAAATAAAAAATTAATTAATGACAATTTGTAGTCATTAATATTAGTCTAATGTAACCATAAATTATTGTCTTTTACGGCAAACTTGCCAGCAGAGTGGTGTTTCATAACAGGAAACAAGTGCAGCTCTCTGAGAGTTTGCTTAACTGTTCATCGACACGGGTCGAGTATGTCCTCAGGTCGAGCTTTAGTTGCTAGGCAACTGACAACTAAAATCATTGGTGAATAAACACCTCAAAGACAGTCTTTCAACAAGCTTTACAAATGTATTTCTATCCATAATTACACTTTTAATTATGTTACATCCGGATTCATCCATCCGCTTCCGCTTCTCCTTCTCAGGGTCGCGGGGGGCGCTGGAGCCTATCCCAGCTGTCATAGGGCGAGAGGCGGGGTCCACCCTGGACAGGTCGCCAGTCTGTCGCAGGGCCAACACACAGGGACAGACAACCATTCACACTCACACTCACTCCTAGTGGCAATTTGGATTATCCAATTAACCTATCCCCACTAAGTGCATGTCTTTGGACGGTGGGAGGAAGCCGGAGTACCCGGAGAGAACCCACGCAAACACGGGGAGAACATGCAAACTCCACACAGAAAGACCCCGGCCTGATGGGGAATTGAACTCAGGACCTTCTTGCTGTGCGGCAACAGTGCTAACCACCGTGCCACCGTGCTGCCATCAGGATTCATTATTCACTTTAATCAACGTGGAGTGCGACAGGATGATTAATGATTATGATTAAATGGGTCTGGTGACACGAAGAGCCTGATTGGTTCAGCTAAAGATGTTTTTCTTATTTCACAGGGAAATGATGGCTGATTCAGAGTGGGAACAAAATGAATTTACACGCTGATGTAAAGATGCTGCCCAGTTTTCATTGTTATTCACAACTGCCAAGTTTCACTTTGTCTCACAAATAGATTTCCATTCCCACACAGAGCTCAGTCCTTCAGGCCAGCATGTGCACTATATAAAGCAGATATCCTTAGAAAAGATTTCTGTGACCCAAAGTAGGGTTTTCAGTCCAGCCAGCATCTGCAGCAGCTCGCATCGAGGACTAGAGCCCCGTCTGCCTGAACACGTGCTAGTCAGAGTAATGACAGGCTACAGACTCTAGAGCCTCAACGACCTGCTCGTCAAATCAGTTTAAACCTGATCAGGTTGAAGTAGTAGAGAGGCATACCTGAGCAGTTTTGAGGTACTGCAAGGTGAAGTACCATAGCTGAGAGGCTGTGTCCAGAAGGAGGAACTGGAAGCCAGCTGAGGTGATGTAGGGCGCCTCTCCTGCTTCACTGACAGTCGGAGAATAAATCAGGACAACATGAGATACAGCGCCGACATTACTCGCCAACAAACCCTCCGCATGGCGGGTTTCTGTTAACGCCATGGAGATGAAAGAAAATGTATTTTAGCATAGTCTGCTCTTTACTGTTACTTCTTTCATACAATGTTACAGCTGTCCACTTTGGATTTCCTCTTACTCAGGCGCACCCAACACGTTATTTACATTTGACCTGAGCTCACACAGGCTGCACACATCATCCCCCCCAGCCTGAAGCCTTTCTTTGATGTTTTCTGGAAAAGTCTGACCTGGGCTTCCTTGTCTTGTACGGTTACAGTAACAATCTACAGCGTCAGTGGTTACTAATCGTAGAATCCATCAGGCTCGGCAGCTGGAAAACTCATACGTCATGTACAGGCCAAGTCACTGAATACAGACTAATTGAATTTACACTGCATGGGTGTGTCTAGCTTTAGGTGCCGCCTGACTCTACCCAGCAATTGAGCTAGAGTACTTGAGGCCAGAGAAAGGAGAGCTGCCAGAGAGCCTTTCTGGTTTTCAGCTAGTGAGCTGTGTGTGGTGACTGCTTACGACTGGTCTGTGAAGACGAGTGTGTGACTGGCCTTCTGTTTAGTGACCAACTTTGAGTGTTTCCTTTCTTTTGAAGGTGACAGTGGCTTGTTGTCTCTTTCAGTTTAATTAGCATGAAACAAAAATTAATAAAAACCTTATTTATCAATTTTGCCTTCATGTCTCTTTGTTATTACGTTCCTCCATCCCTTGGAGCTTCTAAAGCGTAGGTGTCAAACTCTGGCCCGCGGCCCAAATTTGGCCCGCAGCCTAATTACATTTGGCCCGCGAAGCCATACCAAATTACTATCAGAGCTGGCCTACTGGTATTATACAGCTAATATATTGTTTAGTATTAAGCTTTGCTTGTTCCACATTCAGTTTTTCAGCAAAACTTGTTTGAGTCCATAAGAAAAGATTCATTCTTAAATCTGGAGGAGTATTTTTTTTTTCAATAAATATTAACGTTAGCCCGCGACTTTGTTCCAGTTTTGAATTTTGGCCCACTGTGTATTTGAGTTTGACACCCCTGTTCTAAAGGATATGAGTACCAATTCTTTTCCCCGCATTAAATAGTCCAATCACCATCAGACAACAGCCAGAGGATTCAAGCCATGTTTCATTCATTTTTCAACACTGACTGTTTCATTGACTGCAGCCAAAGCAAACGCCACAGGGCTACAAATAAAAACATGAGCACTTCTTTATAGAGAAAACCAACAACATCTCACAGTAACAACCATCACTGGCAAGAATGCAGATGTTTTTGACTGGAGCGCATTATAATGCTGAATTTCATTCATATCACATGAGCTGTAAATGCAGATTTAAAACTGTTTTAGACTTTTTGCTGTTACATTACTCTGGCCACTCTGCTTGCATTGCTCTGCAGTGCTCATATGGCACAAAGTACATTTGCAGATTTTTCATTAAAAAGTTCCTGATTTTTTATTTAAATGTACTTATTGTTTATAATGTTTGCACAGTCACATTTCACTGTGTTTTGTACTTGTACGACTATGCGTGTGGCAAATAAACAATCTTGAATCTTCTTACTTTCATATACATTACATGTAAAATGTGAATGTGACATAAAGACTACTGCATACCTTTTCATGAGGCCTGCTTGAACCAAAAGCTGTGCCAGGTCCTGGCTGACAGCGCTGGGAGAACCCACCATAAACTGCAGGATGATCTCCCAGCGCTCCATAGCATAGCGGTCAAGACTCTCGATGTCTCGTGCATGGCGGTCAGGGCCCAGCGTGCTCCCCTCATCAGCCCAAGCTCGCCCCCTGTGTGTTGAAACAACAATGATTTGGCTCTCTTGGTTAATACTGGTCCTCCAGGAATGAAAGAAAGTGAAACCAAGCAGGTAACAGGACCTCACTGACTTAGTTTTGGGCCCAGTAACTGTTGTGGATAGGCGTAGCTTTGGGTCACGTGGTGTCGGTAACAGTAATAGTGATTACTATTAGAGATGGACCGATCCGATATTACGTATCGGTATCGGTCCGATACTGACCTAAATTACTGGATCGGATATCGGAGAAAAATAAAAAATGTAATCCGATCCATTAAATATCACGAAAGCACCTCACAAAACTTGCAACATGCCGTAACTCACCTCAGAACGTTAGCACGTCGGAGCAGTATGCATCACGTGATAGAGCGGCTGTGGCATGCAGGGGTGGTCTGGATAGCATTTGGAGCTTCGCTAGCAACCCGGCATTTAATCTCCGACAAAGTTATCCCCGAGAGAAGTAAAGCAAGTGTGTAAGTCCATCTCTGAATGTTTGTAAAGCATTCCTGCGTTAAGCTTACCGAGCGACTGCCTCTCGCTCTCTGGCTGCTACTTCAATCATGAAACTGCTTAACGATCAGCTGATCGGCTTTTCTGTTGCGAGTCCGTGTCTCTTGTTTGCTTTTGGCCCACTTTGCACCAGAAAGAGGAAACCAGTGGATAAACAACAGCAGCACGTTTAAGCTTGATAAGCTGTTGTTAGAATGTATTTAATATTACTTTCTACTCGAGGATCTTTTTCTACGTAGCTGACGGTAACTGTGCAGGGGCGGATCTAGCAAAGTTTAGCCAGGGGGGCCGATAGGGCATTAACAGGGAAAAGGGGGCACAAAGACATACTTTTCTTTCTTATTCTCATTTAAAATGTCGAGCTTTTAATTATTTAATATTTATCTGAATCTTATACCCAAAGTTTTAATCTGATGTAAAATGTATAGAAGTCCATTATTGTATATAGTAACTGTTAAGTCTAATATACCCTAGTAAGCTATAGTACTTTTTCCTTTGGGAAGGTACCATCTGTGCAGTCTGCAATTTTGTTGAAGAAAGATGTTGAATCTATTTAATATTTCTTGAAAAAGAATTGATTTCTGTGTATTTTTTTCACACTGCATCAAATTAAGGTTGATTACGTCGATTAAGCATCATGAGGTGGAGCGTGAGGGGTGGTTCCCTATTTTTTATTTATTTATTTTTGTTGTTGCTGGGAGTTGGAACCCTATTAGTTAGGTTGCTTAATATTTATGCTAAGTACTCTTTAAAATACCAGAATAGGGAGGATGGTGTAGGTTTAAGTTTATTAGATTGATCAGTATTGCTGAACTATGAAATATTTTTTTTGCATACAGAAATATTGTTGTTGTTTAGTGTAGTTGTTGTTTTAAACTTGAGTATGAACTTATACAAAATGCAGCAAGATATTTAAAAAACAGTTTTGTTGATTAAAAAAACACTATATCGGATTCATATCGGTATCGGCAGATATCCAAATTTATGATATCGGTATCGGTATCGGACATAAAAAAGTGGTATCGTGCCATCTCTAATTACTATATCACCTGTTCACGTCCCGAGGGAATTTTTGTGAATGAGTGGGTGA
Organism: Pundamilia nyererei; assembly: GCF_000239375.1. Classification (NCBI taxonomy): domain Eukaryota; kingdom Metazoa; phylum Chordata; class Actinopteri; order Cichliformes; family Cichlidae; genus Pundamilia; species Pundamilia nyererei. Next base: position 143,611 of record NW_005187835.1, on the reverse strand, counting down.
TGGGGGAAGTCGACTTTTGCTGACCGCTCAAGCTTAGGATGTTTTTGATCAGTGTTTTTCTGGATTTTAAGGATTTGATAACAACTAAAGAAGTTTTTAAGCTGGAACTTTGACTTACGTTTTGAACCACGGGCGCGTCAACATTATTCCCCTATTCAGCTGCTCGGCGACTCAAAGGCTTGACAGTCGCCAATAGCAACCATGTTTTCACTTTTCAAAGAACAGTTCCTAAAAGAGAGAGAGATGCTGCAGCCCCATGACTAATCAGTATTTTCACAGTGGCAGACGTACCCCCCGAGCAAAGCTGTCCTCAGGTTGTCTTTAAACACCGGATTTAAAATGTATCCCTGCAGACCACCCTGCAGCTGCTGACTGTGCCAGAGGCGGAGACCAGCCAACACTGAGACACATTCATCGTGGTCCCTGCAGGAGGAAGGCAAAGACAAAAAACAATGAACAGAACTGGTTACCACGTTGAAATGTGCAGTCCCCTGAAGATGTCAAAGACAAACTGCAAACACTGAAGACAACTTATTTCCTGTTTCAGAGACACAGGGATGCTCTGCCATCCAAGGACAGAGCACACCTGACAGTTATCAATCACTTCATGAGGCAGACACAGGGTTGAACAGCGAGTCATGCAGTTAAATGATCTGCACCATGTGTTATGCTGGTCACATGGTGCAGAACCAAACATACAAAGGGGACAAAGAGCACAATGAAGAGAATAAATTTAAATCTACATTCAACCATTTAGGAAACACCTCTAAGCCACACACGAGGAACATAAAAGTGTAACAAACGTCTAATAAATTCATGGCAGTTACCATCATCTTGTTTTTAATATCTGCTGCTAAGCTGTTAATTGCTTCACAAACCAAACAGGCTGCTGACTCTTTGGCAACAATTCCTGCTCTCATTTTAGTCTCCGACAAATGTTTCAAATGAGTTTTAAACAATGAGGAAAAAATTTAAAAGCAGAAAACAAGGGCACTGACACAAGGCTGATATTTGAGGCATAAAAACAGGGGCTCTCCTGCTCAGACCTACCAGGCTGGGGTCATCAGCTGACAGGGCCAGTGTGTTACAGAGCTATTTAGAAATGTACTGTGATTTTAATGAAAAAAACAAAACTTTGGAGTTTGTCGTGCATCAGCCACCAGTGATGTGCACCAAAGTTTAGCAGGTTGTTATTTTGCCCATGCTCTAACTCTTCTATTTTCATGAGAATCAGCAGAGTAGTTTTGTACTTGACTGACAAACCGACACACCGTGGACAAACAGAACAACAGAGGCAACTTACTTCTGACTGTCTTTCTTTACCCACAATGCCACAGCTGCCTGGGGGAGAGGCTGATCCAGGAACAGCATGCGCATCACATAATTCTTTGCCAGAGAGGGGAGTTCCCTGTAAAATATCAAAACACATAAAAAAACAGGGAAGAAAATTCACTCAACACTTTCCATATAGCAAAAAAACGATTAAAGTGTGAAAGGCACGAAATGCTTTTGGCTTCTGACGGTGATGATGCAGAACCAGTCACAGGCACGCACCTGTACACAGCCAGGCATGTCGCTGGGTGGTTGTAGAGTCTGTCCAAAATCTCCGGACTCAGCTCCTTCAGGTATTCATGCAGGTTCTTGCATTGCAGCTGGACACGCAGCTTCATGGTCTCCAGCAGCAAAGAGGAACTTCAGCAAACGCGGTAAAGCTACTTCATACCCACGAGGCTCCCAGATTTCCTTTAGAAACACAAAAATGTAAAATTGCTTCAGTGGTTTTGTCAGACACGGGGATCCAGCTTTATTTCTGCACATGTGTATTCTGCGTGTATAACTGGACTATAACCAGGACAGCTGCGCCACACAAAGCTACCACGTGAATACAAATATAAAAAGCTATTTTACCGTAAAGTAAACCGACGTCTTCCTATAGATAAGTACTTGTGCTGTTCAAAGTAATTGTTATTGCTCGATAGCTTTCTCAGCTTTCTGAAGCGGCCATGTTTCCAGGTCATGTGACCTGAACAGGAAAGTTCTCATTGGTCGTTTTCTTCTTCTGTTACTTTTAATTGAGATCGTACTATTAGAAGGGTGCTATGTCGCCGCCTGCTGCATTTAGTTTGGAAACGCTGACATCCGGGGAAAATTTTTAAAAAGGTGCTGTAAAATTACAAAGTGGATTTGTATTGTGGTAAAACCTGTATTTTACGGAGGACTCGAGTCAAAATGTTCTACATTTTACAGTTTGCTGTTCTGTTCAACAGTGTTGTGTTATGTTGGGGTTTTTTCTTCTTCTTCACAACCCAGTTATACAAATGAAGGCAGGCTGTATAATAAAATCACTCCCTGTATATTAAAGTACAGTTCGACAAGGATCTGGAATATGAACTGTTAATTACGCCCATCCTTGTGGACTAGTTTGTCTGTTTGTTATTTTATCCTGTGCTTTTGTTTTTATTGTTCTTTATTTTGTCTTTGTTCTATTACGTGTTTTATTCTATTGTTAAGTATCTTGAAAGACATTTTATAAATAAAATGTATTATTAGTAGTAGTAGTAGTAACTTTTTTTTATAAATTACTAGTGAGCAGTGTTGGGACTAACGCGTTATTAAGTAACGCGTTACAGTAACTACGTTATTATTGTGGTAACGAGCACGGTAACTAGTTATTATGCCAAAATCAGGAACGCGTTACTCGTTACTGGGATTTAGATAGGGTCGTTACTCGTTACTTCGTTTGGTGGCATCGCGGAGTTTCCACAGATTCAGTAACATTAGCAAGTGGTGGAGGCAGCAGGTGGATGAAGGAAAGGGGACGCAGAAGGAAAAGAGAGCCGAGGCGGCCGCCGGTCCAAGTGTGAACTGAACTTCAGGTAAGAAGTTCTGACCTGCAGTCTCTCTGGGTCAGATATGAACCAAGTTTAGGTGGAGTTTATTTTCGTTATTCTGACTTTTTCCGTACTGCGTGCTAGCTAGCATGACGGAGTTTCTACACAGCTGGGTGGTGCTATGAAGTTAATGATGTTGAACTTTATTTTGTTCATAAGTTATTAGAGTTGCCAACCGTATTCGCGTTTCTTATTGAGGTGAAAAGGAACAGTTTGTCCCGCAATTCAGCTACAATGAAAAAGACACAAAGCTGGAGTTATTCTGTGTCTTTGCTGCACAGCTGCCTCTTCTTCTTTCATTCTCCACCTCCCTCTCCCGTTTCTACTTCAATCATGAAAACTGATCAATGATCAGCTGATCGGCTCTCTTGTTTGTTTATCGTGTGGTGGACCACTAGAGGGCTCCACTCACACCCAGTGTAGAGGAAGTGTGTTCCTGTGTTTTGTGGCGCGATATGCGCAGTTGATGTTGGAGACGAATAAAGAAGGAGTGAGAACTGAGAGCTGTGTCGTTGATGCTTACCTCCACAATCGCTCACTTTGCGCCGAAAGAGGAAACCAGCGGATGTCGCGCTAAACAACAGCAGCACGTTTAAGCTTGATCAGCTGTTGTTAGAATTTATTTAATATTAATTTCTAGTATCAGCTGATGTTTGCTGGAGCCACAGCTGTAAAGCTGCTGGTCATGATATGGTTTGGTTATCTGGTGAGAGGGAAACATGAAGATGAAACCAGGAGATGTCCTTACTGGATCATCAGAGCTGTGATGGAGAAACAGGTTTACCTTTTAGGTGACATGAATGAGTTGAAGGGAAGTTATGAACTGTTTCTGAGAGACAAATAACACCAGGATCCTTTTTTAGGTAGCTGACAGCTGGCAGTATGTCCTAGTGCAGTCAGAGGGGAGGAGCCAGGGCCAAAGGTGAGGCACATCACGCACACAATAATAATTTTAATCTGAGGATAAAACGCAGGTACTGAGGCTGAGAGAAGCTTCAGTGCTCTCAGAAGACTAAAAACAAGGCTAAGGTCCACAATGACTCAAACGAGATTAAACAATGCTGCTGTGTGTCCACCAGGAGAGGCTGGACAGTATAGATGTAAAACCAATATGCCAGCAGCAGTTTATCTCTGTTAGTGAGAGGAGCAGGCATGTGTTTGTCTCCCTCACATAGTGGACGTTGAGTTGTTATGTGGGGCATGTAGTCCATATCTGTTGCTGTAACAGTAGCTCATGTTGAGAATAAAAACATCCCAGCTCACTGACTTGATCGGGGCAACAGTGCCTAAAATGTTGCATAATTTTGCTGAGAGATCTTTTACTTCGTGGTCATCTTAGACGAGTAGTTTTATGGACAAAACCAGCAGGTCATTCAGTGTTCCCTTAGTGCTGATGTATCAGAGATGTTGGTGTAACTGAAGTAATGTTGTTAAGTCCTTAAAGTCATATTCTTTTATTGTCATGACTGTATTTGAAGCTATTTTTATTTTTGTATGATACCTGATTTATATGGAATATGGCTGAAGTAAACTAAAGTCTAAAATACTTAGTCAGTCATTTTTTTAAATAGTAATTTAACGTTATATAATTCACATATAAAACTATGAATTGTGATTTTAAATGGTTTAAAAGCATGTAGAATAGCATGTGTAGGCAAGTATATTTCTCCTTTTATCAAGAAGCAAAAACAAAAAGGACAAAATAAGAAACGGGGCAGCGTTCGGTGGCTGAATCATCCGTCCCCACCAACGCCAAAACCAAATCTACGCCCTTGATTCCTTCAATCAGTGCCCTCAGTCAGAGTTGTTACTGAGGTCTTTGGTTATGGACATTATTCCTGTATCTGCTGCAACCTTCAGCCAAACAGGCCAGGTTAGCTGTGTCAGCTCATAGACAGAGGTCTAATACTAGAAACCTAAAAGGCATCAAATATGGATACATTTAGCTGTAAACACACATTTGTTTGTTTTGATCACATAAACAATATACAAAGTTTATTTAGTGAAGAAAAAACTATACAAAATAAAGCTGATACATTTCAATATTGCTTCACCTGTTCTGATTCAATTACATGAATCAGTGGGGGCTCCATCAGGTCAAGAATATGGTGTTGCTGAAATCCTGCTCGAGTTTATTCACACACAACTTTCTGCCGACTATATATCAGCGCTGTGCATCCAAGCAGCCAAAGAGAAAAACAGGAGTGCTGCTTTAATAAGGTTTTATTGACGTGGTCAGCTGTACAACAGTCACATAAACTTAAATGTTGTTCAATCCTAACTGTACAAACTCAAGTTTAAAATAAAGGTTAGAGTAAGCTCTGTTTAAACTCGTTTTTGTGCAGTCTTCAACAATAGCCGAGTAAGCAGGAGGGGGGAGATGCAAAGGACCCTCTTCTTAGGAGTCCTCCTTCTCTTGATACCTACAAGGACAAAATGAAACGATGAGCAAACAATCACAACAGCAGCAACATATGGTGACCTCGTGATGATTACCTGCAGTGTGTGCAGGTGAAGAAGACTGTCTGTCCTTCATCTGCAGACCTCATCTGCCTGGTATGGTAAATCATACCCTCTTTGTTGCAACGAGAGCAGCGCCTGTCAATCTACAGGAAGCAGAGAGCTTATTAGTAGCACATAGAGCTGTTGGTATCATGCAGTACACTCAGCAGGCAGCAAACAGGCAGCACTTACCACAGCACCCTTCATTTCAGAGTCCTCCTCATCCTGAGACACAGCCGTCTGCTCCGCAGGGTTAAACACCACGGCAGAATAGATCTCCTGACCTGAGAACTCTGAATAAGCAGAGAAGAAATCATCTGTGCACTTATCACTCACTAATGTGTTATCAGTGCTTAAAAACAACCCCACACCATAAACCCCCCCCTCCACCAAACTTTAGACTTGGCTCAATGCATTCAGACAAACACCGCTCTCCTGGCTACCACCAAACCCAGATTCATCTATGGGATGGCCAGAAATAGAGGCGTGATTCATCAATCCAGAGAACAGGTCTCCACTGCTCTAGAGTCCACGTGCTTTACACCACTGCATCCAGCACTTTGCATTGCATTTGGTGATGTAAGGCTTGGATGCAGCTGGTGGTCACGGAAACCCATCACACTTTACACACTGTTCTGATTTAATCTGAAGGCCACATGTAGTGGTATCCTATCACGTTACCATGCTGGAACTCACTGAGCTCCTGAGAGCGACCCATACTTTCACAAATGTTTGTAGAGGCGGCCTGCATGCCTGGATGCTTGATTTTATTCACCTGTGACCATGGAAGTGACTGAAACACCAAATTCAGTGATTTGGATGAGTGAGTGAATCCGTTTGCCACAATACTGTATATTGAGCTTATAAAAATACAATCACTTGCTGCAAGAAACTAAAATGATCCAAAGATGGACAGCAGATAGCTCGCAGATAGCTCTCAGATAGCTGCTCTGCCGCTTCATTTGTACAGGCTGTATAAATATCACAGGAATATCAAGATGGAAGCGAAATGAGAAAAACAAAAAGTGAGACAGCAGCAAAATCTCTGCTGCTCATGCTCACACATAAACTCTGATATGAAATTTACCTGATACAGGGATCCTAAAGGAGCAGCCGGGGCAGCACACTACGTCCGGTATTCCTGGGAGAGGAAGAACATTCCCACACTCTGGGCAGAAGTTCGGACCACCACCAAAACACGACATCTCTGTTTCATGCGAAGTATTATTGTTATACATTTTGATACGATTAATAACTGTAAAATGGAATCGAATGAAAATTTATACTGACTTATTTTGCTTAGTCGATTCATATTTTAGAGCTTACCTTCCAAAATAAGTTAAAGCGGTAATGTTGTTTTGTTGTCTAACACCGCGCGTGGCACTTGAACACGTGAAGATCGATCAAATCCGCAACTGTCAACTAACGATGTGTTCAGCTTTCGTCGTCAGCCTTCAGCTTTAACAAAACACTTTGATGACTTACCGTTTAATGTCTTTACAGGGTTGGCAATCTAAACAAGACGCGGTTTATAGCAAAGACTCCCTGTTGTTACTTTCAGCCTGGCATCTGCATGGTTACACACAGTCGGGTCCTACAGCGGATGGTTGTCCGTCGCATTCTACACGTCATTGTGACGCGCTAACAATCGCGCTTTACTTTAAACAGACGTTGACTTTTCTCTCTCGTAGTGAAGGTATGTCGATTATTAAAAGAACTGTAGGCAGTGCACGTTATCAGTACCTGCGGCAACATGACTGTCACCTCTCTGAAGTTTAATGTTGAGCCGTGAGATGTTCCAGTGAGATGTGACGAGTTGTTTGTTAGCCGCTGAGCTAATGACAGCTAGCTGTTTAGAATACTTGGGATTTGCTTTTACGGTTATTGCTAAAACGGCCACTCACGTGCGCTGTGTTTACGTCAGCTGCCGTAATGTCAGACGAGCCCGAGTAAATAACAGATCAGGGATGGTCCCAGTTTTATGGCGTCCGTAGTTTCATGTCGGTAATGATCTGCAGTGTGATGAAGAAATCTTAAAGACATCAGTATTGCTGGATTTGAACTTTCAAAAGTCAAAACATAACTGCGCGTGTGGTTATAGCTATTTAATATTCAGCGACAATAAAAATAAAAGTTCCGGAATATTCCTTCAAAATGAAACCAGGCAATTGATTTTTAGCACAGTGGACTGATTCATGTTTTCAAACTGAGGTGGTGGACATCACTGGAATCCTTATAGAAAATCTAGCCTGCTGTAAAAGTTGGTGCCTCATGTTAGACACTCACCACTATTCTGGCATTTATGCAATATAAAAAAATTTTGCAGGGTGGCACAGTTGTTAGCACTGTTGCCTCACAGCAAGAAGGTCCTGAGTTCAGTTCCACCATCAGGCCGGGGTCTTTCTGTGTGGAGTTTGCATGTTCTCCCTGTGTTTGCGTGAGTTTTCTCTGAGTACCCCGGCTTCCTCCCACAATCCAAAGACATGCAGTTAGTGGGGTTAGGTTAACTGGAAACTCTAAATTTCCCGTGAGTGTGATTGGTTATCTGTGTCTATGTGTTAGCCCTGTGACACACTGGCGACCTGTCCAGGGTGTACCCTGCCTCTTGCCCTAAGACAGCTGGGATAGGCACCAGTGTGACAGTACCAGTATTCTGCTTTTACTCAAAACACTTTGTAACCTTTGTACACTTTGTTAGTACTGATTGAATTCTTTGTAGCAACAATTCAACGAGGTGCTGAAAACATTTCCTCAGAGACTGTGGCCCATGTGGACATCATAACATCACACAGTTCCTGCAGATTTGTCACCATCTCCCAAAGGTGCTCAATTGGCTTGACATCTGGTGATTGTGGAGGCCGTTTAAGTACAGTGAACTCATTGTCATGTTCAAAAAACCAGTCTCAGATTATCTGAGCTTTGTGACATGGTGTGCTATCCCCCAAAGGGGTGGACATGGTCACCAACAGTACTCAGGCAGGCTGTGGCATTTAAGCAATGCTCATTTGATACTAAGGGCCACAAACCATGCCAATAAATTATCCTCCAGGCCATTACTACAGCAACACCATGAGCTGCTGATACAACCCAGGATGGATCCATTCTGCTGTCTCCTGTATTCCTCACTATCTGTCTGAGAGGCCTCAGTTTGTACGGCTGTGGGCCAACCTGTCTGATGTGGTGGTTAGTAATACTGGGTTTCCACAGTCACCTGAATGACAGATTGGACTGAAGGCCCAACGGTGATGCTGTGTACAAGAAGGGGATGAGCAGACTCTACTTTCTAAGGAAGCTCAGATCCTTTAATGTGTGCAGCAAGATGCTGGAGATCTTCTAACATCCTGTGGTAGAGAGTGCATCTATTCTGCTGCTGTCTGCTGAAGGGGCAGCATCACTGCCAGCAAGATTTAAACACTAATTCAAAAGCCTGGAAGCACCTCGGTCAGAATTTGGAGGTGTTTGAGTCAGTGAGGGTCAGAGGTCACACTCATCTCCATCAAGGATAACCCATCACATCCGCTCTACTCCACAGTTTGGAGACAGCAGAGCTCCTCCCACTGATCCCCCCCCCCACCACCACCATAATTCTTCATTCTGTGAACACACCAGTCAGCTACATATTTTAGTATTGCTCCTGCATGGAGCTGTTTTTCTTAGATTTATAGTGTACATATTATTTTATTTATTTATTTATTTTAATGCAGTTTGTAATTCTCTCTTACACAATGTCAGTCTTACTTTAAGTGTGTGTAGAGAGAGAGAGAGAGTGCAGGTTAAGTATCTATCGAGCATCAGTATAGTACAAGACCTTTACAGGCACCCGTGGCACTTTCATATAACTGTGTTGTTCATTTGTTGTTTATTGTAGATTCTATTTTTTTACTCATATTTGTTATTAGAGCTCCCACAAACGATTATTTTGATAGTCGACTAGTCACCGATTATTTTTGCGATTAGTCGACTAATCAGATCATCATCCATTGGACGTACAGGTACAGCTTATTGCACCAGCAGCATCTGCTCTCATATAACTATCATTAGCTTACAGCTTGAAGTGTTTCAGGTGCTAACTACAAATAAAGACATGATGATAGTTTATTAAAGTTTAATGAAATCTGCAGATTGTTTCGGTGAAGTTTAATAAACTCCTTCTATCTAAAATATAACAGGACACCGGAATAAATTCTCGAGCATCTCACACTTCTGATAATCAGCTGTCTGCTTGACGTTTATTCAGCTGTGTAAAAACTTTAATCTCAGCCAAACCGATTTACTCAGGAACAAATAAAATACTGAAAAAAGCCAAACAACAACATTTTAAGTTATCTAAGTGACTCATATATCGTGTTTAACCTGAGTAGCGAAAGACGGCGGTGGGTTTGAAAATGATCTGCCGGGAGTCCGGTGTTCTCACGGCTCTAGTGACCTAGCCCCCGGCTAGCTATCGAGCTAGTGGGTAACAGACGTCTCCGAAAACGTCGGAGCGCTTTTGAAAATACGCCATTGTTGGAAACTGGAATTGGCTGAGCTGTGCTATGAATTCTGGGATATGTTGGGCCATACGCCCGACCCATCCTTCAAATCTGGGGAAAAGTAGGACGCATTTGTCGGCCGCATTTGCAGAAGTCTTTGAATTTGGAAAGCCTTCACAAATGCGGCCTCCCAAGGATGCGCCCCCTGAATTTGGACACAGCTGCCGGACACAGCTTCTTCTTCTTCTTCGGGGTTTAACGACAGCTGGCATCCTTGTACATGCAGTGCTGCCATCTTCTGTTTCAGTCCGTTATCACACTCTTAAATCCTGCTACTTATTCCTGCGTCTTTCAGGATCTTACAAAGCTTTAAATAACGCGTCGACTATTAAATTAGTCGACGATGATTTTGATAGTCGACGTAATCGTGGCAGCCCTATTTGTAATCATGCTGCTGTAACACAAACATGTGGGATCAATAAAGTACGTATTTATATACCGTAATTGTCGGGCTATAAGCCGCTACTTTTTGCACAACCTTTGAACCCTGCGGCTTTTAGTCAGGTGCGGCTTTTCTAAGGGTTGTCCATGATTTTTGTCATATCATAAGAGGATTTGTTTTGTTTGTTCCGCTGTTGTACGGCACTACGTTGCCTGGCGGAAGGGCATGTGATCAGACACACAGTATCGGGGTTCAAGAGTGGTATGTTGGTCACATGTCCATCCGCCAGGCAACATAGTGCTGTACAAGTAGCGCGAAAAACAAACTTCAAAGTAGCGCTACGCGTTCAGCAGGAGGCGTGGATGACGAGCGGCGATAAACTTGCGAAAAGCAAGTTATGCTCAACTCCACCGGTGGAATCTGACAGCGTGGAAAAGTGTGAAAACATCCACGATCACCAACGGATTTGAAGGGCTGGACTGCTGCATGATGGAGAGGAGGACACCGCCACGGCCCTTCTGAGGGTGTTCGACTCTGATACTGACAACGAGGATTTCTTTGGTTTTGAAAGTGACAACGAAGGAGAGAAGCGGAGAGTGGATGACGAAGCCATCCTGAGCCTGTTCGTTTCCGACACTGGAGGAGAGGACTTTGGTGGTTTTAGTGTGCAGGAAGAAGAGAAAGATGGTGAATGACTGACTTGTCTTGTTAAAGCTGTGTCACTGCACCTGAACCTAAAAGGTAGGCCGGATCTATTTTTCTGGTGTGCTGTAGGCTACTGTTATGTACTACATGTGCAAATATGTACCCATAACTTGTTTTTCAAAATATTAATAAAAGGGGTGTGTCTCCAAACAGCCATCTCTTTCATGACAATTCCCTTTGTGCATATTCTCTTACATATGATGAGTCAACATTGAAACACCTGCGGCTTTTAGTCAGGTGCGGCTAATGTATGTACAAAACAGGATTTTCCCCTGATTTTAGCTTGTGCGGCTAATATTCAGGTGCGCTTTGTAGTCCGGGAAATAGGGTACACTCATGTTGTTTGTGCTAAATTCTGACCCTCCCATGCAAGCGTTGTAGCAGACTCATCAAACCAGGCAACGGTTTCCAAGCTTCTGTTATCCAGTTGTGATGATGTTCAACTTATAGCCTTGCTGTTGTGTTGTTGGCGGACAGGACTGGCACCTGGTGTGCTCTCCTGCTTCTGTAAGCCCACTTCATTTATCTTTTGTTTTGTTATGATGCATGTCTGCAAGTAGCTAAGCAGTTTAGCATCAACAAAGCACTTCATGGATATTTTCTCTTTTATTGGACAATTCTCTGTAAACCCTAAATTGACGCTACGGGGCGCCAATAATCAAGGTGTGTTCAAAGTCAGTAAAAATCAGCTTTTCCCCCATTCTACTGCTCTGTTTCAAGTCGAGCCAGGCATAGTAGTTATCTCTACATGGCTAAATGCCTAAAAATCAATTTATCATTTCTCAACATTGTTGACATTTTTCTGCGTATTTGTTTTCTCTCCCCTTTCTTCTCTAATTTTTATGTATTTTTTGAGGAGGGTGGAGAATCTTTTTTTATTCTTCTCTGCATTTTTTTTCTCTGATTATAGTTTGTTTAGTAAAAATGGAAAAGGTTCTTCTCTGAAACAGTGATGAGCTGCACGTGTGTCATTCATTTATACGCTGCATTGTATGGAATGATGTCCTGCGTTTTTCCTATGGACTTGGATACCTGGGTTAATGGTGTTTGTCTAATTGTCAGTATAATAACAATGAAGTTGATTAGGATTTGACTTTGGGAGGTGGGATTGGGCTGCTGCACTCAGAGCATGAGCTTGAGATAGCTAGATTAAGGACATCTGCTCTGACTGACGTCTCCAAACCAGGAGTAAAACAAGCCCAACCTTCTGAAGTCTAAGCTGCTGGCTCTTATTTGCACACATGCTGACTCCAATAATTAAAACTTTGGCCATGTTGAACCTTCTAGTACTGCGAAAGTTTAAAAGCTCTTTGTTCCTGAAGTTTCATACGTCACATTTGTTTTTCTCGTTTCGCAGCAGGGTCAGGATGACAGAAAACGACGTAGATAACGAGCTGTTGGACTATGAAGATGATGAGGTGGAGGCCGGAGGGGTTGGAGATGTTGGAGGTGCAAGTGAGATGTTGATAAGGAAGGAGGAAGTGAAGGGCTCCTATGTGTCCATTCACTCCTCTGGATTCAGAGACTTTCTGCTGAAACCTGAACTGCTGAGAGCCATAGTGGATTGTGGGTTTGAACATCCGTCTGAGGGTGAGTAACTGGTGCCAGGAGGAAAATTGGGAACTGGTACAACCGCTGTTACATACACCAGCTTCCCTGTCCCTGCTGAAGAGAAGCCCCCCCAGAGCATGATGCTGCCACCACCATATCTGACAGTGGGGATGGTTCAGAGTGATGTGCAGTGTTAGTTTTCCTCCACACATAGCGTTTTTCATTTTGGTCTCATCTGACCAGAGCAGCTTCTAAAGGCCAACTTTGTGCAGTGCACGACTAATAGTTGTCCTGTGGACAGATTCCCCCACCTGAGCTGTAGATCTCTGCAGCTTGTCCAGAGTCACCATGGGCCTCTTCGCTGCATTTCTGATCAGCTCCTTGTTCGGCCTGTGAGTTTAGGTGGACGGCCTTGTCTTGGTAGGTTTACAGTTGTGCCGTACTCCTGCCATTTCTGAATGATGGCTTGAACAGTGCTCCGTGGGATGATCAAGGCTTGGGAAATCTTTTTGTAGCCTAAGCCTGCTTTAAATGTCTCAATAACTTTATCCCTGACCTGTCTGGTGTCTAAATCCAATCCAGAATCTGTGGCAAGATCTGAAAACTGCTGTTCACAAACGCTGTCCATCTAATCTGACTGAGCTGGAGCTGTTTCAAAGAAGAATGGGCAAAGATTCAGTCTGTAGATGTGCAAAGCTGGTAGAGACAGACCCTAAAAGACTGGCAGCTGGAACTGCAGCAAGAGCTGGTTCTACAAAGTTTTGACTCAGGGGCTGAATAATTACGCACACCCCACTTTGCAGTTATTTATTTGTAAAACATGTTTGGAATCATGTATGATTTTCGTTCCACTTCTCACGTGTGCACCACTTTGTGTTGGTCTTTCACCTGGAAGTCCAATAACATTGATTCATGTTTGTGGCTGTAATGTGACAAAATGTGGGAAAGTTCAAGGGGGCCCAATACTTTTGCAAGCCACTGTAACTTACCTCAGGTCAGCAGGCAGCTTGCTCCAAAGAACAGGACCACAGATGCTGAAAGCACCCGTAGACCTAAGTCTGGGAACAGTTCAGAGATGTGCATGTGATGACCTGAGAGTTCTGACTCTGAAAGACCCTGAGAAAGTATACTGGAGGGCAAACCACAGAGAGCTTTGTGAAATAATTAAAGGATTTTAAAGGTAACTTTGCATTGAACTGGGAGTGAAAGAAATGGCTTGAGTACTGGTTTCTGGTTGCTGCATCCTGAATGAGCTGAAATTCTCCTGCTCATGTGTTCTCCTTCCAGTTCAGCATGAATGCATCCCTCAGGCAATCCTGGGTATGGATGTGCTCTGTCAAGCCAAGTCTGGGATGGGGAAGACAGCAGTGTTTGTTCTTGCCACCCTGCAGCAGCTAGAGCCCATCACCGGTCAGGTGAGGTGTAGCAGCCAGGACAGAGCTAAAAGGTGTTTTATTATATTGTAACAACTGTCATTTAATTGCTTTTCTGCATTTATTTTCATTTTAGATTCTACTTACAGCTGATTTTTAGCTAATGAGGACATTTGTTCTGTACTTGTGGAGCCTTCATGTCTAGATAAACAGGCTCAAAAACAAATCTGAAAGCAAACTCGGGATATTGCGTTGTGTCTTTTGTGTAAAATGCCGACTTTTACCTGACAGTCACAGAGTCAGTTGACTCCATGATGTTGTGATTAGGGCTTTTCACAACTCCTGACTGACCAACTGCTAAAATCCAGATGAGAGAAAAATGTTTGAGTCACTCTTAATTATTACCATCCACTTGGCAGAACGCTTGGTAAAGAGTTTTGGGCTGTTTGAGTTTGAACGAAAGACTTGCAGTAGCGTGCAGGGAAAAAAGAACAGCGTACATTCAGATTTACAGATGCATCGTGTTTTCAAGGACCATAGTGCAGTAAATACATCCCATAGTGAATTAAGTTGGTACTATATCTTAATCTTTGCCATTTTTATGTGCAGGTCTCTGTCCTGGTTATGTGCCATACCAGAGAGCTGGCGTTTCAGATCAGCAAGGAATATGAGAGATTTTCAAAGTACATGCCCACTGTTAAGGTAAAGCAGCTTGAACTCATACATCAGTTTCTCCCAGCTCAAACAGTATGATGTATGCTTGTTTTCCTGCAGGTGGCAGTGTTCTTTGGAGGGTGTGGAGCAGGGAAATTATTTTACTGCTATTGTTAAATAATTATCATCAGTACCCTTGCATTAATAATAGAATCTGCAGCATTGATATTGTATTCAGAGGTTTAAACAGTGTGTGTGTTTTAGAAAGAATAAGTTGCAGGCTGACAGGAAGTTGCAGAGAGTTTGCAGAAGTGAAAGCAGAGTCTAAGTTATTCTGAGGAGCAGATTAGACGAGGCTATTTGAATTACTAGGTTATTCAAATTGTCTGTTATACTTTTATATTCTTTTATTAAGCTCTTAGTAGAGGCTCTTGATTAAAACATTTATTTAGTAGATGACATATACATAGTCTCAGTTAGGATGAGCCTCTGTTCTGGTGAAAGGTCAGAAGTGCAACAGGTGAATTGAGAAAGAGCATTTAAGGACAAGACTGTAAGTGAGAGGTGACATAGAGGCTGAGTGAGGTCGTGACATACACAAACACATGAGTTAGATGTATTTATAGGAAAGAGGTTAGTCATGTCTGGTTGTAACTGCGAAAAGTGTCTTTGTAAAAGAGGAACAATTCACTTCAAGACAAGAACTGAAAGGTGGACAGGAAGTACCGGCCATGAAAATAGAAGACGATGTTCTTTCGAACTGTGGCCAGGACTCTGCAGTCTATGCACACCTACAGGCCAGTGGACACTTTCAATGATGAGGATGTAACATCCTGAACAGGGAGGAACGCTGGTTTGAACACCAAGTCAAGGAGGCCATTTACGTGAAAAGGGAAAGACCATCTCTGAATGGAGGAGGGGCCTAAGGGTGCATCTGTCACCATCTTACAATGCTGTGATTGCAGCCATTCCCCAGCTCTCTGTGAATGGGACTCATGGCCACTGATCAATGGTCTTTGATTAATGGTCATGACCTCCCAGCCCATTGTTCACCCACCAATAGTTTCCTTCATTGTGTAAATGTGCTGTTTATAAGGTTGGAAACCTGCAGTCAGCTGAGACTGAAGAAGTCACTTGGACGAGTAACGAAATGTTTCTCCCACAAAACGTCCAGGTGAACGGAATCAACCTTTGGGATTTACTTACCTGGATGATTGAGCATGCATCAAAACTCTGACGATAATAATCCACGCCTTTTTTCTCACCATGGCGCATGTGGTGTAGGAAATGATCAATAGTGGGTCAACAACCTTCTAAACCTCCTAGGACCTGACGTCCACATATGTGGACATCACATTTTGGGTTGTCTAGACCAAAATACAAAATTTTGTTCTACAAGGGCCTGATATCCACTTACGAGGACATTATACTGCCACTGTTCTATCCAAATGTAAAGCAAATGTCCTCATATGTGGATCTAATTTATCTCAGAAACAAAAATCGGGTATAAAAAAATTCTGGTAATTCTTTGTTTTTACATCCATCGGGTCTAAATCAGCCCAAATAGCAAAGAAAAATTAAAAATGCATGCCATGAAAGAGTTCAGGTCTTAAGAGGTTAAGGGACAACTTCTACTAAGGATTAATACCTGGGAATCTCCACCATTTTGTTTTATAACTGAAGAAGCTTCTCGGATGAGACGTGAAACGTCTTCAAGAAACTTAAAGAAATCCAGTTGCTTTCAGTTCAGTTTTATATATACAGTACCAGAAAACAACAGTCGCCTCAAGGTGCTTTATATTGTAAGGTAGACCCTACAATAATAAATACAGAGAAAAACACAACAATCATATGACTCCCTATGTGCAAGCACTTTGGCGACAGTGGGAAGGAAAAACTCCCTTTTAACAGGAAGAAACCTCCGACAGCTGTGATTGGTTGGGGTGAGAGAACGAAGACAGGATAAAGACATGCTGTGGAAGAGAGACAGAGATTAATAACAGATATGATTCAATGCAGAGAGGTCTGTTAACACATAGTGAGTGAAGAAGAAACACCCAGTGCATCATGGGAATCCCCCAGCAGCCTACACCTATTGCAGCATAACTAAGGGAGGATGGATTCAGGGTCACCTGGTCCAGCCCTAACTAGAGCAGGGCGATATGGCCGAAAATATTTAACACGATATATATTTGAAAATTTGTGATAACGATATAACTGACGATATAGTTAAGGCGAGACAAAATACAACTCCACAACTTTACTAGTGCAAAAAAACCATCCATTTATTTTCACTTAAACAAGCAGCTGTTTTTTATGTGCATTAAAGCTATATAAAAATTTAGCAGTGCAAATGCAAATTTGCTGACATATCCTGAGCATCCTGTATAATATCCACTGAAGTTAAAAAGAGCTGCTTTGCTACATTAAACTGCAGTGTGCCAAATAAAAAAAGTCTAATATGTATTTTTCAGACCATAAGGTGCACGAGATTATAAGACACATTAAGCAAAACAAAGCAGTCAAACTTTATTAAACTCATTCTTCTTGCTTCCTCCACTTCTGTACCATTGATTACTGCTGTATTCTATCACAGCTGCTCTATTCCCATGTTGTTGCAGTATATTAATGACTAACCTTGTATTGTGGATGGATTATCTCAGTTGTTCTCCTGACTGAAGTTTGGTCCGTTTACAGCATCCTGCCATGCGATTGCATTTGTCTCTAACTATCAGGAACCTTCACGTTAACTTTTATCGAGTGCAAAAGTGTTAGCATTCATTATGCAGCTTCACTGTGTTTGTTATGCTAACATAGCTGTGTAGCTAGCGATCACGTATCACATCATTATATAGCAGCTAGCCCAACTTCAGTAACCCTACAAACGTCACTGCTGTTTAGTTTTCTGTCTTCATTTATGTTGGAAGTGATAGCAGAGCTGAACGTTTGAATGTTTGAGAAATCTCTCAGTCAGAACATGCTATATCATGCTTAGGTAACTAGCGAGCTAACTTCCGCTAGCTTCCTGCTAACTTCTAACTGTTAAATGTCATAAATTCTGTTTTCATGGATGCCTGGAAGTTAAACTTCATAGTTACACCTGGTAAAGCAGCAATGCTGATCGTTTTATTAAAGATGAAAGAATTTAGACAGTTTTTAACTCTCAGTGATGCTGCAGTGTTCGTTTGACTTTGGGACCTGAAGAGACGGAGTTTAGGACCCAGATTACTCCCAGATTTAAGAGCACCTTAGTCCGACAAATACGGTAATAACGACGGCCCGCTTGCATGTTCTACAAAAAAAAGTGCTTTGTTGTGTATCTGACGGACAAACACCAAACCAGTTCCACATCACTGAAGTTGCACCATTTTTACAAACCAATTCTGGTTCATCCGTTTCACTCAACAATCGGCCATGTGCGCATGAAAGCAAAGGCACTGCGCATGCGCGTTTTACCCATATTCTATCGCGATATTTCATTTTCTTATCGTTGCCTAACATTGTACCGGTATTACTGTGAATGGTATAATATGGCTCAGCCATAGCCCTAACTATATGCTTTAGCAAAAAGGAAAGTTTGAAGCCTAATCTTGAAAGTAGAGATAGTGTCTGTCTCCTGAATCCAAACTGGAAGCTGGTTCCACAGAAGAGGGGCCTGAAAACTGAAGGCTTTGCCTCCCATTCTACTTTTAAATACTCTAGGAACAACAAGTAGGCCTGCAGAGCGAGAGCGAAGTGCTCTAATAGGGTGATATGGTACTACAAGGTCATTAAGATAAGATGGGGCCTGATTATTTAAGACCTTGTATGTGAGGAGCAGGATTTTGAATTCTGGATTTAACAGGAAGCCAAAACAGGAGAAATCTGCTCTCTTTCTAGTCCCTGTCAGGACTCTTGCTGCAGCATTTTGGATTAGCTGAAGGCTTTTCAGGGAGTTTTTAGGACTTCCTGATAATAATGAATTACAGTAGTCCAGCCTGGAAGTAATAAATGCATGAACTAGTTTTTCAGCGTCACTCTGAGACAGGATATTTCTAATTTTAGAGATGTTGCACAAATGGAAGAAAGCAGTCTTACATATTTGTTTAATAGCTCCTTAGATTACTATGACCTGGATGACCGAGAACCTACGCAGACTTGGCAGCTCTTAGGGTTTATTTTTCTCAGTGTAACAACAGTTTTAGATGTTGGGTGATATGATTGTTCAATACTGTACAAAAACTTTAGGAATTAATTGTTTCAAATGTGATGTCATAGATTTCTTGGTGTTTTTAACAATTCATTTGGTACGAAGTGAAGCAAAAATGTTTTCTTTTGAAGGGCCTTTTACATCGGCCGTGCGCTGCACTCACTGCTTGTCATTTCAAAACGCGTTTCTCTGACGAGAGTTTGTGTCCTATTATGGTCAAATGTTGATAAAAACATGTATCGCTGGTTCATAAAGAAGAAAACTTTGTAACTATCCCAGCTGGTGAAGAGTGTGTCGTTTCCACAACACTGCTTCTCTCTGAGGTCTGCAGAACCTGCGGCAAACAGTTCACCAAACTCTGATATGTACAGAATGTTCTCCTTCATCATGTGGTTGAACTCAGCGCAGCAGTACTCTTCGTTTCTGTTCCTCGCACAAAAATACGTCACAAGTGTGCATGTGCTGTGCTTTGCTCGGTGCAGCAGGAAATCATTATTGTGTGGCACAAACAATAGACACAAATGGGTTCCAGAGTGCAGCGCGTGCATATGTGAAAGGGCCTTCAGTCATCATTATTGAATCTTTAGTCACTGCATCTAGATGAGTTTGTAATACACTGTAAATAATGTTCTCTTCCTTAGACATGCGCAGAGATGTCCAAGAGATTTTCCGTATGACTCCCCACGAGAAGCAGGTCATGATGTTCAGCGCCACCCTGAGTAAAGAGATCCGCCCAGTCTGCAGAAAGTTCATGCAAGATGTAAATACGCCTCTTCACTTTCATCTGCCATGCCTCTTCCCGCTCCCTCCACACCTCCACTACTCCTTCGCCTGCTGGAACAGTGGGTAACAAAGTCCAAGTCGATGTTCAGCCTCCATGAGTCCAAGTCACAAGAAAGAAGTGTGTGTGTGTGTGTTTACTTATCTTTCTGGGGACCAAAAAGTGGAGTTTTACTATACTTGTGGGGACTAACAGCTCTTATAGGGACAAAGTTCCCGTCCCCACAAATTTGAAGGGATTTTCGAGGCTCAAAATCTTGTTTTAGTGTGAGGGTCACAGTTAGGTCATGGTTAGGTTTAGGCTGAGGGTCAGGCATTCATCTTTGATGGTTAGGGTAAGGGGCTAGGGAAAGCATTATGTCAATAAGATGTCCCCACAGAGATATGAAAACACAACTGTGTGTGTGTGTGTGTGTTACCTATACCAAAGCCTTCCCTCCGTCTCCTCGCTGCTTCCTTTTCACTTCCACTTTATTATGTTTGATGTTCTCTTTGTGTGCTCTTCCCTGAATCTTGCCAACCTCCCTTTCAAACTCCTGCCGGTCCAGCCGATGGAAATCTTTGTAGATGACGAAACCAAGCTAACTCTGCATGGGCTGCAGCAGTACTACGTCAAGCTGAAGGATAATGAGAAAAACAGAAAGCTCTTCGATCTCCTGGACGCACTAGAGTTCAATCAGGTACCCACACCATACCTTCCCCACAGTGTAACCCCCCTGTGGACATTTTTGTTTTGTCTGTTTGCTTTTCTGTTGATGGGAATTAGATTGCTGCGTTTTATGTTCATGTCTTACAAGCATGTTACTGTGGGACACACTTGCAGATCCTGCTAGAGAAGCATTAGTTATTTCAAAGATCAAAATAAATGTCATTTATGCTACTTGTGTGCAACCCCTCAGCTCATCAACTTCCTGAAACCAGGCTCTATTCTTCTTCTGATTGGCTACACCTCTCAGAAAGAAGGGTTAGGGTTAGGCTGTGTGCCAGAGGACGACATCTCACATTTACAGTTAAAGAAATACTTATTAAGATATGTACAGTATGTGTGTGTACAGACAGAAAAGTATAATGGTCCTCTTAAAGGCCTTACTATGCTTCAGTGTGAGGGAGCGAGGGAAACAATATACTTTGGTCATGTGAGTATGTGAGGGTCCACCAGAGTGAGGGGTGCGCCCACCCAGTATTTGTTAGATATCAGCCCAGTACTGACTTTAATACCTGAATCATGTATTTTTGACAACAGGGCCAACAGTTCACTGGAGTTCTGTCTTTACCATGTCAGCAGCAGAGTTAACAGGACGTGGAGGAAACCAACAGGACAGCAGTGTCATAACTGCTAATCCAACAGGTTCTGCTTGTGCAGTTTGCGAGCTTGTCACTGAACAAAGAAACAAGTCGAGCGCTAGTGAGTGTCAAGAAGCATGGCTGATGGTGCTGTCCTGTTTCTCTCTGTCTCTTTTGTCCTGGTGTTGTTCTACATGAAAACTTTTTGATTCTACTTAGAGTAAAGTAATAAATAGCTGTTAATGATCGATTGTCTCCAAGTGCAGACGAGGGGCGCACACAGTGAAACAGACACACACAGGAAGCCGACAGGACTTAATGTCCACTGTAGCTGAGTGATTGTGTCGCTGTGCTGCTCAGGTGGTGATCTTTGTGAAGTCCGTCCAGCGTTGTGTAGCTCTGGCTCAGCTGCTTGTGGAGCAGAACTTTCCAGCGATTGCCATCCATCGAGGGATGCCTCAGGAGGAACGGTAACCGAGAGCGGTGACGCCATAAACGTTTGTTACTATTTCATTACTCCAGATAACACTGAACTGCCATGTTGTGTTCACTCTACTTGTTCTTTTGGCAGAGGATAACAAGCTCAGTGTGAAGCTTTAGGAAATGGCTCAAATGTAATCAGCTGACAGCGAGCTTAGCTCCCTGCAGCTGCAGTCTCTTTCTTGTGGCCAATTTGATTCAGTTTTATTTATATAGCACCAAATCACAACAACAGTTGGTACTTTATTTTGTAAAGTAAGGACCCCACATCTTTATGCTTTCTACTATATAATAATATTATGAAGAAGGAAGCAGGAGGCTTTTATTTTTTTCACTCTCAGACACTTTTATTTTGTTAAATTAATGCGTTGTGATGATTATACCATCGCAAACATGAGTTCTTATGGTGTTGTGTGCTCTAAGATGCAGTGCTGTGCAAAAGTCTTGAGCCAACCATTGTTAAGACAATGGTGCTGTCATATATTGAAACGTGCAAACATACCGTAAAAGGAAATACAGTACATTAAAACACAGTCTGTACAGGTCTGACAAGATTAAAAGCCAGAATCCGGTATTCTTCAACACAGTCTGATCTCTCTGAGACAGCTTCCTTTATGAGTACTCAGGAGCAGTTCTCCAGGCTTCCCAAAGGACATTCAAAGGTTTGGGGAGGCCATGACTGACTGTCCTGTGTGCGTTTTTTATATCCAGGTATGTTTTAGTGCATTGGCAGTGTGTAAGAAAGCACTTACATAGAAACAGCATCGAAGAAAATGCTTGTGTGAATGAGGCAAGTTGTGTAAAGCGCTCAGAGTAGAAAGGCGCTTTATAAGAACCAGTCCATTTACTATCATGATTTAGCTCCATTATAAAATAACTCAATTGTAAATATCCAGAATATTACAGAGATTAAATATATATAACTGACATTTTACTGTAAAACTTAATTTTGTTATTTTCACTGTAGAGGATGTGCATTAGATGGAGAGAGATATCCACAGACAGGAATGACTTCCTGTGTCCTTTAGTGGTGCATTATGGGTAATCGTAGTCTCTCAGTGACTGACCAGCTCATCATGAGTGGGTGGGAGGTCCAGCATTGTCCTGACCTTGGACAACATCCGCCTCTCAGACACCACCTTATCAAAGTCTAGCTCCATCCCCACAACATCACCCACCCTACCTTGTTTTACCGATGGCTGTAGGCACTCACTGTTGGACCTCCTGATCCTTTCCATACATATTGATGACCACAAATATTAGCATAGTGTGCATTGGGTCCTTCACAAAAATTTGAGGAAACTGTACAAGTGACAGGATGTCTGCTGGCATCTGAAACCCTCAACCTGCTGTCCCAGCATGCAACAGCACAGAGGATAGCACTGGCCCCAGCAGACTCATAGAAACACCTGTGTGTTGTCCGACAGCTGTTGAAGACCTCAGAGACGACTCTGGCCCTTCCTGTAGAGTGCAGTGGTGTTTTTAACCCACTACAATTTATTATCAGGTGTACTCTGAGGTATTTATAGTCCTGCACATCGACCCCCTGGATTGAAACAGGGCTCACAGGTTTCCCGGTCCTCCTAAATCCGTTGGTCTTTGCTACGCTGAGTTGCAGATGATTCTGCTCGACCACAGCCCAATACTCATCACCCTCACTGATGCATCCAACCACTGCAGGATCATCTAAAAGTAAAAGGTCTGTGGTGTAGATGGTGAAGAGGAAAGGGGAGAGGACAGTCCCTTGTGGTGCTCGTGTTGCCGATCACCTTATCAGACACACAATGTTGAAGACGCACGTTGTGATCCTCCTGTCAGATAATCAACAAGTCCACAAAGCAAGCTCCATATAAATAAGCAGCTTTGATGTGGAAGAACTTGACTGGCCTGCACAGAGTTCTTAGCTCTGCCTGACAGAACACATGACTCAGCTCCTCCTCTGTCTCTGCGCCTTCCAGTCTCTACACCCATGGACTTAACGTGCTACTTAAATAGGGAAAGACAAGGTGGAACAATGAGGAACAGCTGTGGCCTTCAGCCTCCTCTATGCACTGCTCCACCCCTCCCCTGCAGCTGAGCCAGAAACCACACCCTGTCACAAACACCTGTGGGATAAATTAAAGTGGAGACTACGAGCCAGTCCTTCTCATCCAGCATCAGTGTCTGACTGATGTCGGTGACCAGAAATCCCATAAATACACTTAAAAAAAGCTGATGTCCAAGAAAAACTTTGAAAGTCTTTCAGGAAGCTGGAGAGCTGTTACTCAAGACCACTTCCAAAGTTCCAAGAAGGTCTGTGTCATTGGGAGAAAAAAATGTAAAGACATGAGTGGGGACATTTGCACAGTAGTGTGGGGATGTTGATCAACTCAGCAGCCCAATACACACATAATGAAACTTTCAATGTGAGGATATGTGACACACAGACTAAGCTTCACTTATTGTCCTCTGTAGTTTGTCTCGCTACCAGCAGTTCAAGGACTTCCAGAGGCGAATCCTGGTGGCCACCAACCTGTTTGGACGAGGGATGGACATTGAGAGAGTCATTATTGCCTTCAATTATGACATGCCAGAAGACTCTGACACTTACCTTCACAGGGTGAGACTATCCATGTGTTGTTGACAGGCTAAAAGAGTAATAGAAATATATGTGAAAGCTGCACAAGGTGATATTTGTGACTTATTGGATGATGTACAAATACATATTTAAGGAGATGCTGAGGAATCTGAGCTCTTTATTAGATAGACACGGGTGTGAGGCATTTATTAATGTTATAATCAGCTGAGCAGGTAGTAGCTTATCCCAAGAGTGGCAAGGGGGGTCTCTGTCCTGCACCCAGGCTGGAAGGAAGTCTTCTGTTGAAAGAGGACTTCATAGGACAAACACGGGTACGGAAAAGAAAAGGCAGATCAAATACTCTGGGACAGCATTTATTCACTAACATTAACCTATACCAGAAAAACACGGAGAGGGCTTCTATCAAAGCCATACTATATTGTCCCATACTTATCCTGTACTGTGATTAGTTTGCCCTACTGTGCTGTAGTCTGTGATCCTGACTGAGTAATGTGGTCAGCTGCACTGGTGTCTTGGTGTAGGTTGCTCGAGCAGGCAGGTTTGGAACGAAAGGCCTGGCCATCACATTTGTGTCTGATGAAGGTGACGCCCGCACACTCAACGATGTCCAGGACCGCTTCGAGGTGAACATCGGCGAGCTGCCAGAAGAGATAGACATCTCCTCGTACAGTAAGTCTTCTTTCGTTTCTTGAATTATTGTAAGGTTCATCCAAACTAACAGCTGTGTGTGTGTGTGTGTGTGTGTGTGTGCGTGTGCGTGCGTGTGCGTGTGCGTGCGCTCCTGCAGTTGAACCAGCACGATAAACGAGCCGGACGCTCCAGTTGGACTTCGATTCACTTTGCAGTTTTACTCTGATGGAAGATGCAGACTGTGTTTGTATGAAACCTGGCACGTCCAACAGCAGATATTTACCCAAGCCTGTGCTTATTGAAAGGAAGAACGCAGGGGCACAGCTCCCTCTGCAGGAATGATTCAGAATAGACTTTGTATGATATGATTTAAGTTTCTAATGTCGGTATTTGTTAATATATAATTCAAGTTATCTGGTTTTCTAGGTGTGAGTGGAAGTACCAGAGGTAGTTTAGTATTGACAGTAGAAAGGCACTGTTTACTGCTGTGGATTAATAAAGTTTGCCTGGTAAGGTCTCCTTTATTCTTCATCTTCTCCTTTTTTAAATCCACATCCACACTCGTGCTGTTGGGATACATGCACAATGTGTTTGTTATCGTCTGACACTCAGACTTGTCAGGATGGCAGCACAGTTTTCTTTAAAACCTCTACATACCATTAACGGTGCTTTCACCAATATTCACGGCATAGGTGTAAATGGAGCCTCATAATATCATACATGACAGGAAGTTTGATCCATCGTTTCCAAAAGGAATCTCTTATGTTTAATATCATCCATCCATCCATCCATTCACTTCCGCTTCTCCTTTTCAGGGCTGCGGGGGGCGCTGGAGCCTATCCCAGCTGTCATAGGGCGAGAGGCGGGGTCCACCCTGGACAGGTCGCCAGTCTGTCGCAGGGCCAACACACAGGGACAGACAACCATTCACACCTAGTGGCAATTTGGATTATCCAATTAACCTATCCCCACAAGCTGCATGTCTTTGGACGTTGGGAGGAAGCCGGAGTACCCGGAGGGAACCCACGCAAACACAAGGAGAACATGCAAACTCCACACAGAAAGACCCCGACCTGATGGGGAATTGAACTCAGGACCTTCTTGCTGTGAGGCAACAGTGCTAACCACCGTGCCGCCCTATGTTTAATATCATTTGGAGTTAAAATGAGTTTAGATTCGTGAGTCTTTGTGATTTTACTTTCAACATGTTAGTATGATCTGTTGTATATTTGTTTTTAAATCCAAGCCTTGTTGAAGACAACATCTTGGACCATGTATGCTTGTGAACAGCACCTTTTAAATTTGAGCCCCGATCGTATCTGACAGTCCTGCATGCAAAGGTTTTTTTCACAGCGCGTCGGCCACCTTAACTCCATGAATCAACTGAAAAACTGAGGAAGCTGAACGAAGACGTCTCATCACAGCTCGTTTGGCACAACACACAATAATGTCTGTATTGTTTTTCATTCTTTAGACGTGGTCTGGTCACATAGGGTGTAGTGCCCTGTGTGCTTTTTAGTGTGATCTTCAGTCAGTGCAGCTATTACGCTCCAACTAAGGAGTGATCACTGTGGACACGCAAAATTTCCTTCAATATATGGACAAATATCAAAATAGTGGATTTTATTTGTAATGTAATAAAGTTATAAACACATCAGGCAGTGGTTTTACACATCACCATACAGAAGTGGGCATCAGTCAATCATGTAGATAATCTCCCAAAGCTAATTACAGTACAGTGATAATCATCTGTAGCTACCTCACAGACCTGTTGCAGAAACTATCAAACACTGGTTGCTGTTTCTTCAAACTGCAGTTTGAAGCTGTTTCAGGGCGATCATGATGTCAGTGAAATTTGAAGTTAATTTGCAGCTTTACATCCTTCATAAACCTACAGCTTGACACACCTGAAGGGAGCGTGGTGGAAAAATACTGTAACCCTCTGAATTTTCAGTAAAGCATGGCTGTGATTCACACTGGAGTGACAGGTGGTCTACTCAAAGTTTTTCTTTTTAAGATTAGAGGTCTGCTCGAGCAGGACTAGAGCTCCATTTTTAAGCAGCTTTCTGAACCAGGAAAGCCACTAACCATCCCCACAGACTAACCTACGTGATGGTTTGTGGGCAGGTATCACTTTCTTCTCAAACTACACTTTAACATTATTCACACAAGTTCATCAGAGTTCGACAGGATGACGGCTCTGTGGAGTCTCGTTGCCTATGTTGGTTTGATAGTGACGACTTCGTGCACTCACGCACCTGCTGTTTGTCCCGTGTAAACGCTTCTAACAATGTCACCTCCTCGCTAAAACAGCGGTTTCTCACCAGAGCTTCATTCTTTGTGGAAACAATATTTAGTAGATTCAGGTGTACACTCTTGTTTTATATCTGAAACCTATTATTACTGTTATTAGACGTCAGACCTTCAGACTACATCTGGTTATTTGGCATCCACACCTCTGTATTTGTAGCACTCATGAGTAAAAAATGTGCCTCGTGACTGAGAGACAGTAAAGCAAGTACTGCACTGTTGTCAGTTAGTCCTCAATCCAACCTACTGTTTTGACCTCCCTAAACTTTGAAAATGGCCCGTTTACTACCACAGACTGTATATAAAAGATGCACGTGTTGCCTGCATTCTTTCCAAAGGCCAGCAGGGGGCAGCTGCACAAAAACTTGAAAAACCTCTTTGTTGATTTAAGGACTCAGTAAAAACCTTCCTGATGATTCTGAGGATAAATCACAGCATGCTTTACTTGTTGGGTTACCTTTTGATTTTCACATGAGCCTGCATTGGTCCTCAGTTTCTCAGCAAGATCTCCAGCCCAGAAATCAAGGGGAAAGAAGTAAAAACAATTGAAGCTGTATTTTTTTACTTCAATCGGTTCATGGTCACAAATCATTTTCCCTGCTTTTGTCTCTGTAGTCACATCTGTGAGCTGTAGGAAGGCGGAGGGAAACACTGCACAGTCAGATTGACCCCTCACTTTGTTCAGCTGATGTTTAAAATGGTCAGCTCGAGGCTTCAGTGTGTCCATCTTTTATATACAATCGAATGCG
The DNA here is from genome assembly GCF_000239375.1 of Pundamilia nyererei. NCBI lineage: Eukaryota > Metazoa > Chordata > Actinopteri > Cichliformes > Cichlidae > Pundamilia > Pundamilia nyererei. The sequence continues at coordinate 116,021 of NW_005187835.1, read as the reverse complement.
TGGTGCCTTCTACAAGCGTTACAGAAGCCAAGAGGTGGATAAGAAGGTGTTACATAGGACACTTCTTTCTCCCAGGTGTGAGTCTGACCGATTCTAGGATTTCACAGTATCTGCTTACTTCTTGTCTAGTATGTGCAAATTGATGATGTTCATAGCAAAATGCTCGGGGAGTCATTACAAATGTGTTATCATAGTTTATCTAGCAGAGTGCTTACTCTTTCTGCATCACAGACTAGCCAAAACTAAGACCCACCAAAAAACAAACCTGCATTGATCCAATACCTGTCAGGCTCCACTGCAGTGTACCATCACTCACACTGTTGATAATGACATGATTGCCAGTAGCTGCTGCAAACATCTGAAAGTGATGTCAAGTCTATATTTGGCCAGTTTGTCACAAGAAGAGAGAATACACCAAACAAAATGAGCCCAGAAAGCAAGGCACGCCGACAGCAGCCGTTTAGTTTAAGGATGGAATGGCTTCAGCCAAAGTGGGACCGCTCTGAAGTCTGTGTGGCCCACACGTGCCGATCCTCAATGAGCGTCAGTTTTAGAAGCTCGGCCTTCCAGCTCCACGTTTAACTTTGAACTCCTGCGTCCACCGTATTCTTTGGTCTGAGAGGGTGTTCCTCTGATTAAGGCTCTGTCCCCTCTTCAACACCATTTGGACTGCGTCTGGGTCTCTCAGCTCCAGCTGGTGTCATACTGCGACCAGCCCTCTGGTGGAGCTAAGAACACCCTTCGACCACGGTACAGGAAGTTGACCACACCTCTATAACCTGTACGAGGAACTCCTGATTTTAAGTCATCCATTACTCCCAGATTTCGAGCAAAGACTTTAAAACTGTCCCTGGTGGAGTACTGCACCCTGTACGGCCCAGGTCCTCTTAAACTGCCCCCTTGTTGCAGATCCTCAATCTTTACCAGTGGGGCGCTATAAACCTCTTTAATAAACTTTTCCTCATACTTCTCTTTTAGCAAATAAGACAAATCCAGTTTGGTAAAAGGCACAAATTCAGTGTTTAGCTTAATATAACGAAGGTACTGGTCAAAGAATTGACCTAAGCTCACACCTTTCCGGCCAAAGGTGATAGTCCGAGAGATTTCTGGCCGAATGCAGGAGCGGCCGTTGCGCTGTTCCGGCTGACGCATCCAGTCGTCCCAGAAGGCCGATGGCCATTTGGGCTCCAGTTCATCCCACATCTCTTTCAGCAGCATCCAGCCCAGACCAGGGAAGAAGTCTGTCCTGTAGAGGAGATCAGCTTTGGACGAATCCACCAAGGCGTCTCTGCCATTATCGTTCCAGGCAGAAACGCACCACAGGGTTGGGTCAGAACGCAAGATTGGATACAGGGCTCGGAAATACTCGAAGAAGTCAGGTGCGACCTGAAAGAGAGGAGACAGATGAAGAGTAATTCTGCTGCTTCAAACACATAATCACTGCCTCAAGTGTAACGATCCAGGTATTATTTACCTATTTATTAGACATTGTTTTACTATCTGTTCTTCTCCGATGGTCACAGACAAGATGCCAATCCAAATGTCCTTTGTTCTTCTAGTCTGTTAGCCAACAACAACTACTACTGTTCAACCTGACACCATTTAAATGTTTGCTCACCACAAAACGAACGGGCCTGAAAAGAGTATTCTAGTGTACGACAGCGCATGTTCTGGCTTTGTAGATTCATATTTGTGAAAGTACTGTAGCATAAACAAGCCAACAAATACAGCAGACAAAAGCTGAAGCAGGGAGCTGAGTCCCATCATTTTCATTCCCAGGTTACCCTACAAATGCTGTTATTGGTTTGTAGTTTGCATGCAACATGTGACATTTACATTTTCCCTTCCTCCATGTTAATTGTTTTTTCGGAAGTCGAGCGTTCACTTTTTGCTTTGCCATCTGAGAAGATCTTGATGTTCTTGATGTTCACTTCAGGACTGATTTCTGTGACTTCTTAAATCAGTTGAATTTCATGGTTGCAGTCATACAACTTTTTGATTGTAATTCTTGCATAATTTCTCATGCTTGAATGTCCTACATGAGGTCCTTAATAATTCTACAAAAAACTAAAAAGAAACAAAACCCTAAACTGATGAGCGTTCAGTTTATTCAAGATGAAGCTGATTAGTGTTTAGTAGAATGAGGCTACCTGCAGCCGAATATCAAAGGTTTGATTGCTCCGTGACAGAAGACTTGATCCTGGCATGATGCACCTTGCCTATACTGGTAACTTTCGTGATATTCATGCAGTAGAGGTGTGCCTGTCTGTTGGGTTGGTATGTGCATAATGCACACCATGGAGACATTAAGGACACATATGTACAAATGCGTTTCATAGACTTCAGGTCAGCATTCAGCACAATCATTCCTCAGCACCTAATTGGAAAACTGAAGCAAGAACGACGAGTCAGCATACAGAGAGGTGCAACAGCTAACAGACTGGTGTAGAGTCAACAATCTGTCTCTGAATGTGGACAAAACAAAGGAGATGATTGTTGACTTCATGAGAGCACAGAGAGATCACTGCCCACTTAACATCATTGGATCCTCTGTGGAGGTCGTCAAGAGCACCAAATTCCTTGGTGTCCACCTGCCGGAGAACCTCTCCTGGAAGATCACTGGACCCTCTCTTCCCTCCATCACGGACACGTATAACACCCACTGCATCCGCAGAGCCACCAGCATTGCGGAGGACCCCACACACCCCTCACAAACACTCTTCACCTGCTGCCTTCTGGAAAAAGGTACCAGAGCATCCTGCCCCTCACTGCCAAACTGTGGAACAGTTTCTTCCCCCAGGCCGTCAGACTCTCGAACACTCAGTGACTGGACTGACTGACTGACTGACTGACAGACACACAGACACACACACACTTACCTTTTGCACAATGCTCAGTCTTTTTGCACAACCCACTGTGGTTGTTGCACTTTCCTGTTGCACTGTTGCGTGTCTGCATCATTCTGTCCTGTCTGGTGTTGCACTGGTTTTGCACACTTGCACTTTTCTGTAGTCCTGTGCTGATTGTCTGTTATATATAGCACCTTCATCTTAGAGGAACGCTGTCTCGCCTCACTCTGTGCTGTACCACTGTACATGGTTGAAAGGACAATAAAGCCCCTTGACTTGAACTAGGGTAGGGATCAAACACACTAGCTGTTATTAATTACCAACTATTAATTTAGAGGACTGGGTAATGAATTTTCCCAAGGGGCTACATGAGAGGAAAACAAACTGTTGTGGAGGGCTGCACCAGTAAGTTAAACTCAGCATTAATAGTTCAATAATAATTTTATCTCTACCGGTGTCATTGGCAGATATTGCAGTTAGACAATGAAAATAAAATAGTAAAAACACCAACAATTTAATTAATCAATGAATAAACATTCCCTTTTTGTCCCATTTCAGCCCCAACCTATCGGAGCATGCAGCTGCGTCCGTGATCTTCCAGTCCTAGTCCCACCTTAATCTCCAACTCTTTCCCTATCCCATGTACAAAGATCAGTAACTGGGCTGCCTCAGACATCACATGCTTGTTATGTAAATAGTTTCCCTGCCTCACAAAACAACTAAAGCAGATTTTAATGGGGGGAGTCGTAGAGGAACAAGGGTCTGTGCTTTGAGGACCAGCCTGGGACCACAGCATCATTCCTGATCATTCATATTCACCTCTGAGGTCTATTATTAAACAGAAAAGTCCACAAAACACTAAAATCTGAACGATAGCTTCCGCACATACAGTGTGTAGTAATCCAGTGGTGTGTTACACCAAGTGTAAAAGATCCATTCACTTAAACTCTTTATTCTTAAAGACAAAGCATTCAGCAAAGCACAGACTCATTCCACGACCTGCCAGAAACATGAAAAGAGCAAACTGGTAGATACCAGCTACATAAGTAAAGCCAGATTTTTCCCCAGGGCTCAGTTTCTCCAGAGCTGCTGGTTGAAATTACTTTATACTGCTGTAACTGCAGAGCCTCTTTTTACCACAACTTTTCTGTGTCACACGAAGCTTTTTACTTCAGAACGGATTTGTACTTTAAAGCGGTCAGTTCTTAAGAAAGAAGTTCTTAGCAGGCCTTACGATTGGATAAATACAACCTGAAATGGACAACAACACATACCACGACATACTACATAGTGTCATGATTTATTTAACTAAAACTGAACCAAAATGCAAAAACAATGTGTGAAAAACTGAGAACACTCCACGGATCAACAGTATGCGCAGAGCTGGTAATAATTCTGTAGAACAGTCTGAAATTTCTATGCTAGTTTCATTTTTACCGGAGAGAGGCAGAATATCAACCAAAAATCACATAGAAGCCATCAAATGAGTTGCAGGCCATTGAGTGAAATAAGCATTTGATCCCCAAGCAAACATGACTTAACGCTTGAGGGAGAATCCCTTGTTGGCACCACAGCGGTAAGACGCTCCTTGTAGTTGGTCACCAGGTCTACGCACATCTCAGGAGAGATTTTAGATCACTCTTCTATACAGAAACTCTCTGAATCATTTAAGTGCAGTCATACTTAGACCACTGTGTGCTTATGGAGAACAAATTCAATTAGGCACAAGTGGCACCAGTAAAAATGTAAAGGAACAACATTAGAAATACCAAGTTGTTTCCCACCTGAGGTTCTGAGTAGTCATGTAAATATAACCCTCGATTCCAAAAAGGTCGAGACACTATGTAAAATGTACACAGTAGATGCTCTATAAGCTGCTCAGAAGTGCACAAGGATGAAACGCTTTTATCTGTCACATTTAAATCAATATGGGTTTTGGGGTGCGACCACAGTTATAACTAGCATATGCCACAGATCATTCACTGTGGTGACCCCTAATAAAGGGACTAGCCAAAAGAGGATGACAAGTCTACTGAAGTCTTTGCTGCTAAAATGATACAATGACAGCAAAATAACACTCATCATCTCCAAAAGTTGATTCTGTTCATCTGGACGTAGCGTTTTATGGGAGAAACGTTTCATCATCTTCAGGTGGCGTCTTCAGTCTCAGCTGACTGCAGGTTTCAATCTTATAAACAGCACATCTGCACAATGACTGAAACCAGCCCACTGAAGGAACAATGGGCTGGGAGGTCAGTTCCTTAATCTTAATTATGCAAACTCTCATTGATCAACAACCTCTGATCAGTGGCCATGAGTCCCATTCACAGAGAGCTGGGGAATGGCTGCAATCACAGCATTGTAAGATGGTGACAGATGTAGCCTTAGGCCCCTCCTCCATTCAGAGATGGTCTTTCCCTTTACACGTAAATGGCCTCCTTGACTTGGCCCTCAAACCAGCGCTCCTCCCTGTCCAGGATGTTACATCCTCATCATTGAAAGAGTCCACTGGCCTGTAGGTGTGCATAGACTGCAGAGTCCTGGCCTGACGACGTGGCTCTTCTGTGTTGTGCCATCCGCTTGCCAGGACTCTGCAGTCTATTTACACCTACAGGTCAGTGGCTGTTGATCAATGAGAGTTTGCATAATTAAGATTAAGGAACTGACCTCCCAGCCCATTGTTCCTTCAGTGGGCTGGTTTCAGTCATTATGCAGATGTGCTGTTTATAAGATTGAAACCTGCAGTCAGCTGAGACTGAAGACGTCACCTGGATGAGTGACGAAAAGTTTCTCCCCCAAACGCTACGTCCAGATGAACAGAATCAACTTTTGGAGATTTACTTACCTGGATGACTGAGCATGCATCTAAACACTCATCATCAATACCATGACAATAATGTGGATGTCTGAGAGCACTCACCTCCAAGTCATCCTCCACAATGACCACAGTAGACTGCGAGAATGTGTGAAATACTTGGTTGAGTGCCCAGCGGTAATGTCGGGCGATTTTGTAGTACCCCTGGAACTTCCTGTGTTCTGGCCGGACTCTGATGTCCGACAGGTCTGGTTGGCTTATGTGCGTTACTTTTTCTCCGTATGAGCCAATCACACGAGCAGTCTCAGCATGGCCGCAGTCTTGGCTGACGATGATTGGATACAGTTCTTGAGAAGGGCGGTACTGTATCAGTTTGTCAAGACTCCGCTTTACTGTCACTCTGTCACAGGCAATAACCAGAATGGGAATGATGACTTGTGGACCAGAAACAGAAGCTGTTACTTTGTCCTCAGCAACCTCTTCCTTTACACCAGTGGCCTGATGCCGTTCTATATTGGAGCCTGCAGCTACTGTAGCAACAGACCTCTGTGTGTGTTTTATTTCACCTTGGTCCCCAACATACACATCATTTATGAGAGGAACTGGATTATTCTGCTGCTGGTCAACAATCTGATTTACTTCTTTGATATTATCAGTTTGCTTCTTCCCAATCTCCTTCTGCCGAGCCCACACCGCCCTGTGACTTTCAATTTGCTTTAATAGCTTTTTCTGGGTGTCAAGTTGAATTTCAACCTCCTCGGCCAGTCGGATGACCTCCCCAGCAAGGTTAACTTGACCTCCTTTACCTCTGACCATGCCCCACTCCTCCTTTCCTCCTGGTTCAGCTCCACCGCCTTCTCCTAGGTGGCCCATGGGAGGGCGACCCCAAAGGTAAAGTAGAAGCAAAGCATTCCAGGCGACAAACAGGAAAGCACCGCATAGTATAAAAGAGCTTTTCTTGCGAACCATGGCCCAATAACACTAGAAAAGGGGTGGGGTTGATAAGGAACAAGCGATACCAGTATGAATCCTACAGACCAAGGTGACTATTTTGGATGTGCAGGGAGTTAATATCCCACCACTCTGTACTTATTTCATTCTGTCCTTCAGTCAGGAGGGTGTCTGCTATAGGAATGTCTAATTTAAAAGGAATTTATATGATGTTACTGTGGAATACATGCAGTCTATGAAATCCCATAAGGTCAGGTCAGCAAGCTTGCAGCTAGCAAAACGGATTGCAGGTGAAAGTGGACAAAAGGAGAAGACAGGTCACTTTGGGTGGAGGGAGTGCAACTCCTTGAATGTTATCCTTCCACCATCCTGAAAAAAGAGAAGGGAAAATTCAGCTTGGTGACTGTAGGTCATTTGAGAATTTCATAAGTGTACTGTATATGTGTCTCCTCTGTAAAACAAAAGCAGCTATACTGTCAGTTAAACCCACAACAAGATCAAGACCCTTCCTCGCCCAGCGGAAGAGTCAACTAGGGCATGCAGAGGGTTGGTGTCACTGAGGATACAGGAAGATGGTGGGAAATAGGGTTGGGCCATATCATATCGTTCACGGTAATACCGGTATAACGTTAGGCAATGATAAGAAAATGAAATATCACAATAGAATATGGGTAAAACGGGCATGCGCAGTGCCTTTGCTTTCATATGCACATGGCGGAAAAAGCATGGTGGCGACGGAGAATGGAAGAGCGAAAGTGGATCTTTGAATGAAACAGATGAACCAGAATTGGTTTGTAAAAATGCTGCAACTTCCAGGGTTGAGGAACTGACCCCGCTTTTGTCCGTCAGATACACACCAAAGCACAATTTTTGTAATGCACATAAAAACAGCTGCTTGTTTAAGTGAAAATACATTGATGGGGTTTCTTTGCACTAATAAAGTTGTGGAGTTGTAAAGTATTTTGTCTAGTGTCAATTATATCGTCAATTATATCGTTATGGCAAATTTTCAAATATATCGTGATAAATATTTTTGGCCATATTGCCCTGCCCTAGTGGGGAAAAAAAACCTTCAAAACAAGCTCTTCTTTTAGATTCTTGCAATATGAGCAAAGGACACAATCATGTAGTTTTAAGGTGACTGAAATCAGAAAACCTTAGACTACTCAGTTTGCAGAGGTGTGAGGGATCTTCCAGGAATGGTGATGCTATTTTCCGTAGACTTCACTAGTCAGTAGGCAGTGATTTCATGCCTGTTGATCTCTAACCTGGAACACAGCTTGCTCCAGGGAAGATGAGGATTGCAGCACGTTATCATGGTGATATACCCCGGTAAGAACTGATAGTAAAGGCCTCTGGCAGGACAGAGTGGTCACACCGAGGTTCTGGCTGATGTTTTAGTCAACATGTGAAACTGACCTGTACACAACTTCAAATGGACACCAACAAACAGTATTCATAAATTAAAGACATCTAAAACTAAATGTCCAGTCCAATAAACCTGAATGTTGACAAGCTTTCTGTTATTTCAAAGTAACAGAGGGATAAATTTAGTAAGTGAGCGAGCGGATAAAGGTCACTTCTTAGCATTAGAAACACCTAAACCAATTAGCACTGACAAACATAAGCCTGTGCTCTGACAGGATGAAGCCAGTTCTCTAAGGTAGCAGAGAGGTGGGTACATAAAGGTGCTACCCATTACTGTCACATTCTCAGTTTACCCCACATTTGTTCCAGCCAAACAAGTTAAAGTGTAGTGTCATGCCTGCAGAGTGAGAAATGGCTATGGTTAGTGGCCATGCGCACTCTGTCAACAGATCCAAACTTACCACAGTACAACACAACAGACTCTTCTATTCACTTTATATTATACTGGATGATTGGATGAGCAATACTGATTTTCAAGATGAAAAAAAAACACTATAGTTACTGAAGACCAGTTTCTTAAGCTGTCATTCATTGTTTGATTCTTTATGATTGAACGGTTGGGTGTATTGTGTGTGTGTCAAGCAGCAACCAAGGGCAGGGACCCTGGAGGATCGATTCCTGGCTACCGAGGCTGGAAATGGGGACGTCACCCGTCTGATGGGGAAGGAGCCTGAGCTAGTGCATGACATTGAGAGGTACTGGCTAGACACAGTCGAGTTTACTTCAATGCACAGCTTAGGCTCTGGAACCAGTCTCCAGAAGCAGGGCTGAACTCGGCCCCAGCATGGACTTGCCCTTGGTGAGAAGCAGCAAGCTGGGGTGGGTATCCTGGCATCCCCTTGGCTTGATGCCTTTACATTGGGGTTTTTTCCCAGAGAACGAAAAGGTTTTTTCCCTGCGCCTCTGGATCAGGGAACGGGTCTTGACTGTCGTCTGCACTTATGCGCCAAACAACAGTTCAGAGTACTCGGGCTTCTTGGAGTCCTGTCTTTGGGATCAGGTGGCGGGGGGAGTATGCTGGACAGACCTGGTGCCCCAAAATGTATAGGGAGGGTACACTGGGAACACCCTAACAGAGGTCCCAGTGTACAACTCTCACTTCTAGCAGAGCTTCAACAATATTCCGAGTGAGACTGGGGACATTGAGTCCAAATGGACTGAGACTACTGCACTGAACTGTGGCTGCAAAGTGGTTGGTGCTTGTCGTGGTAGTAACCCCCGAACCAGCTGCTGGACACTGGAGGTGAAAGGAGGCATCAGGCTGAAAAAGCACTCCTATTGAGCTTGATTAGCCTTTGGGACATTGGAGGCAGCCGGTGGGTACTGACTGTCACGGACCTGAGTCTGAAGGACCCACAGTCTGTGAATAAGCATGGACATGTGTATTTTTGGTGCTTCTGTCCTCTGTTTCCTTATGTTTGTGTGTAGGTGGGTGTGGCAGAGCACCTGTTCTTCAGCCCTGGTGGGCGTGGCAGTCAGGAGCCTGGCCACACCTGAGGAGAAGCGCACACACCTGAAGTCGATCAAGCCTCGTCGGGGAGCTATTTAACAGTTTGGCTGGGTGCTCCTCGACGCTGGATTGTTGCGTAAGACTCCACGTCAGTGTCTTGACTAAGGTTTAAATCAGTGTGTGCATACCTGCAAGAGCATGTTTCTTGACGGCTGCCTCTGGTATTCTTTCCCCCAGGAGGAGCGTGGAAACAGGAGGGTAGTGAGCACGGGGATTGCGAAAACACGGGAGCGGAGAGCTCCAAGACACGGAAGACACTGCACGGGAGTCAAGGGAGCACACAGGGATTTATTGTTATTTCTCCTACACTGTCAATAAACGCACCATTGCGGTGAAGAGTCCTGCGTTTTGGGCCCTATCTTCCCCACACCTCCATGGTCTGCCCCGCAGACCGTGACACTGGCAGACCAAGCCACACAATGGCTGAAACAAAAATTCAGGTGGGAGTTTGGTGAAGCCATGGAAAAACAACTTTGGAAAGCGGTGCTCTACCAACAATGTGTACAGCGCGGGTGAAGTGCTGCTGACTTCAACTGATGATATTGTCGGGGGTTGGAATACTCGGAGGACCTCCTTAATCCCACTGAGACGTCTTCCGTAGGATTAAGACGTCTCAGTGGGATAGGGTTAGGGAAGCAGAGTCTGGGGATGACCTAAGCATTACTCGGGGTAAGGTCACTGAGGCAGTTAAACAACACCATGGTGGCATGGCCCCTGGGGTGGATAAGGTTCACCCTGAGGTCCTCATGGCTCTGGATGTTGTAAGGTTTCGGTTGACATGTCTTTGCAATGTTGCGTTGAGATCTGGGGTGGTACCTCTGGATTGGCAGACCGGGGTAGTGGTTCCCATCTTCAAGAAGGGGGACCTGAGGGTGTGCTCCAACTATGATGGGGATCACGCTCATTAGCCTCCCCGGGAAAGTCTATGACAGGATGCTTCATCAGGAACTCAATGGGGATGTTGCGAACAACACTAGAAGCCAACTTCAAGCCAATAGCACAAGTAACCATCAAATGCTTTGTCCTGTCAAATCCTAGGCCTGAACCCTCTTAGTGAGATAACTGACAAGACTGGCTACGGATACCGACTACGGAATGGAGCAAGCCACCATCATCAGCCACCTCGTCTACATGGTTGACATCAAGATGTATGCCAGGAGTGAATGATCACTGATCCACACCAGCAGGATCTACCAGCAATGACATCGGAATGTCATTCAGACTGGAGAAGATGGTAACAAAGAGAGGGAAGGTAGTCAGAAGTAAGGGGGCCGCCCTACCAGAAGGCAACATTGCAGACGTTGAGGACAGCTACAAGTACCTGTGAATCCCACAGGCAGAGAGTAAGGCAAGTCCTGAGGAGTCAGCTGAATGGGAAGGACAAAATCTGGGCTATCAACACCTACGCCCTGCCCATGATCAGGTACCCCTGCTGGGATAATATCCTGGCCAAAGGAGGAGATAGAAGCTACTAACATCAAGACAAGAAAGCTCCTCCTCCATACAGGGTTTCACCCCAAGTCCAGAACCCTGAGACTGTGTGCTAGGCGGAAGGAAGGAGGCTGGGAACTAGTGAGTGTCAGAAGCATGGAAACCCCTGGAGGTCCCGAGGTCAAAATGGGAGACGCCCCCTAGGGTGGTCGAGAATGACTGAGCTAAGATCCTGTGGGACTTCCAGATACAGACGGAAAAACTGGTGGTGGCTAACCAACCAGAAATGGTAGCGATAAACAAGCAGAGTAAGACGGCTATAGTGATAGATGTCAGCTACGTGGCATATAAAAACATGACAGAATGCAGTGACAGCCCTCTATAGAGCTTAAAATACTCTCACAATATTTGGGGATTATACTTTACAGTACTGTAGGTTTTTGCACTACAACGTAAAGCACCTTGAGGCGCTTGGTCTTATATGTATGGCAACTTTAAATGGAAAAAGATGAATGTTAGATTATATTGTAGTGACAATAAAATGAGAGGTGTAATATCAAACTGTGCAAAGAATACTTGATGTAAAACATGTTCTGGAAATATATAAACTATTCATGCAAATCTCTCATGAAATTGGAAAATGAGTATATTAATTGACTAATGTAAACTTCTCTCATGTTTCACTTATCTTATTTCCTTCAGTAACATTTATATTTATTTCATTTCAATTTAGTTTTGCTTTAACTGTATAAAGCAATACAACAATTTTCAAACATGCACAGCAACCCTAACGTTTTATGACCGAGGTATGCGTGAGAACACAACAGCTGGAGACAGCTGGATCAAGATTAAAAGTTGATTTTGGCTGCCAGCTAGTTAGTACTAATTCTCTTTCAAACTGCATTTTAATCTCTTAAATTTTAACATTGTACAGCAATATATATTAGTTGTGATTATCTGTAACAGTGATTAAGCCATTGTTAAATACATTTGCATTTATAGCTTTTTAAAAATTGTCCATCTGCCCGGGACTAGAGCTGAAAACCAGCCTGTAATGGAGTAGACTGGTTCTAATATAGTGCTTTTCTACTACACTCGAGCAGCCAAAGTACTTTATACAACGGTTCTTATTCACCTATTCACACAAGCACTTTCTAATTTATATTTTTACAAACATTCATACTTCATCAGAGAGCAACTTGGGGTTCAGTATCTTGCCCGGGACATTTGACATGCAGACTGAAGACTAGAATCGCCCAGGACTGAACCACCAGTCTTCTTGGATGAGTGACGAAACGTTTCTCCTAAGTCCAGATGAACAGAATGCATTTTTGGGGATTTGAACATGCATCAAGACATGTCTCTGCCTCATTCTTGCAATACTGTCAAGAACCTGTGTATGAAAACAGTTTGCTAAGGAAAACTCGATCAAAGACGCCCACCTATATGCAAAACAAACCAATTTAGAGTTCAATGCTGTGTGGACTTGAGAATGGGGTTAAAGGTAAGGCTTGTCTCTCTAACTCTTCACCATTGCAATCTGAAGCTTTCAATCATGTACTAGGTACTTTTAACAGCACTGTGACATTAGATAGCTATGAGTATTTTTGATTCCTTTAATAATGATCTCTGTAAGTTTACCTATGCTAAATATCCATGAGACTACTTCTCAGATGACTCTCTGTTTAATATATCAAGCAGCTTGATTATTTGCAAAAGAGTTTATTAAAGAAAGGGTCAAGAGTCCCAGACAGTGTCAGACATCATCAGCTCAACTGAAATTAAAAAAGCCTCAAATTTGAGAGAACAGACAGACACAAACTGGTCAGAGAGACTAAGCCCAGCAAGTTAAACTCACTGCCAACTGTACCTGAAGTCGTGGTCCTGTTCAGCCATGCAGGGCTTCAAGCCGACAAGAGGAGCCGAGCAGAAGAAGAAACTGTTGCTCCTGTCACAAAGCGTACCAGCTGAAAGTCTCGGTGAATCCCCTCCTCCCTCCGCCAGCCGACGTGGAGCTGACTGGTAGGATGACAGAGAGCAGCCTGCGGCACGAACCTACTGAAGTAACGGACCGGGCTTACCGGTGTTCGGCTCACATGATTCCTGTGAACTGGGGGCTGGCAGGGAAGGACTGGGAGGGCGGCCGACGCCTTAGTTTGCCAACACTACAAACTTGTTGTTCTGCTTTCAGCTGACTCGTCCACTCTGCACACAGCAGCCGTCTGTGTCGCTGAACTGTTCGCTTCATATGCCCAGTGTCGCTGAAGCCGAGTTCAAGCACAGGACACGGTGCGTGTTAAATGCAGCAGGGCCGTGCCCAGTGTCTGTCCCCTCTACAGCGGTCTCTGAGCATCACACACGTACCGATCATCCTCACGGCCAGCTAACCAGTTCACTTGCGCTGACGTGCTGTTAGCAAGCCGGCTAACGCCAAATAGCCACAACGACAGCTTTTTAGCTGAACAGCCGCCCCAGTCAACGACAGGATGCAGCGGCAGGATCCAGGGTCACTCACCTCTCTCATGCCGTGCTGGCCCGCTAAACGAGGCTTGCATTTCCAAATGAACTGAGGCTCATCGAGCTGCAGCACTAACCGGCTAGCTGGCGAGCTAGCTGACGTTAGCTAGTCGAGCCCCTCTTATTTCTTATGGTGTGACATTAAGCAGCACATTTCTGAGTGGGTTCACAGAGGCCCCAGTATCACTTTCTGCACCTTATCCGCCTCCTGTTCCGTCATCTTCCCGGCCTCGTTCCCGTATCCAGCGCCAGCAGCTGTCTATGTTAGCCGGCTACAGTGTCTGCTCCGCAGCAGGGGGCAGACTGCTAGCGGTCTGTGCTCCACGGAGAAACTTTGCAGAGGGAAGCGCTTCTCTGTGTCCCTGCAGCCAGGGGCTTCACTTACTCCACAGACCACTACCTCCCATGTGTGTTGATGGCATTTTTCTTTTGATTGCACAAAACTACACTTCCGGATTGTCGACTGGCTTAGAACCGAGTTGACCCGAACCGAGCCGAAGTCTAATCCCTGACAAACTCACATCTTTCCAGCTCACAAAATCACTTTTCTCTGATCAGTCCAGTCTTCACTTGTTGCCGCAGGTTTTCTTAGACACTCCATAGAGGTCGGACCTACTGCTTTGTAGGCTTCAATGTGTTACTGGGAATGTGAAATTCAGTTGTGTTACATCTAACGTCTGCGTGGTTTGCAAGGAAAGGTTAGGATAGTAGTTAGTTAAATAAATTCACAACTTGAGCAAATGTTACAAGATATACTTAAAACAGTAAAATGATCACACACAAACACAGGGGCATCACCTTAAAGATAAAATAGTAGTTGTTTGTAAGTCATCCAACCATGGTTTGTTTTTGCAGCTGTGCTGTACCTCGTTATACACAGAAACTAAAAACGTGCATCCTCCAACTCTTCTGGCAGGCCTCCTCTCTCCTGAAGACGTATTTTAGAAGTGGAGGCATGACATACTGCCACAGTAAATTATTGCACTGTTTTCCTTACAGTGAATGTGTTTTTAATATGAATGGTTTAGTGGCATTTTCTGGGCACACAAATTAAGAGAACGGAGAAAAGCTTTATCACTCCAGGAGAATGGTTCACCTCCACAGATACAAAAACACAAGTCTTGCCCTATCAGAAGGTTTTTGTAATTCTGTAAAGGGTGTAGTGACATCCAGGCAGTGGTGACGGGACTGTCGCTATAGTACATCTGTCCAATGGGACATAGCACAGCTGCAAGGTTGTACTGCCCTAACGTGGACCCACACTGTCAGCGGTCCAGGAACTGGTGTTCCTCATGCTTGTGTGAGTCATCACATTTGTTTACTACACTGATAGTCAGCAGGTAATGAACTAAAGTTACAAATCAGGTGGATGACTTTAACTCATGTCAGTAACTTTGAAGCTGTTTACTAGATTGGAGAGCTGAACGTAGGCCATCACATAGTAGTTACAGTGTAGCCTTCAAATCCAAAACAAGACTGGGTTTATGCAAGATCTTGGGCACAAGGAGATTACCCACTTTATGTACTGGCAGTGGTGTTCATCCAGGAAGTCATGGACCTCCAGTTACCGTCTTGACTTCTCTTTGGCTAACAGCTGTTTCCTTTTGTTATTAACTTCCACAGACTGCAATTATTCCAGTACTCCAACTCCAAAGCTAAATCATCACAACTGCACCAAACTGTAACCTAGATGTAACCCTAAAGCTTTGAAGTTAAAACACAGTTTGAATAAATGTGACAAAAAAAAGTTTCCTCACTTCAGTGATTAAACAAGATAAGCAAATACTCAACAGCATATGTTTGGAACTAGGACTGTGGCATAAT
This sequence comes from Pundamilia nyererei, assembly GCF_000239375.1. Lineage (NCBI taxonomy): Eukaryota > Metazoa > Chordata > Actinopteri > Cichliformes > Cichlidae > Pundamilia > Pundamilia nyererei. The sequence goes on along the minus strand of NW_005187835.1, from coordinate 100,696 downwards.
CTCGAGGTTCTTTCTTTATTTCTAGGAAAGCTGATACTTTCCAGCTAAAATTAAGGCTCGCTGCTCGGCACAATCACGAATGTGCCAGGAAGTATGTACATCTGAGTGTGCGCAGCCTGTCCCAGCTGCAACTGGGGAAGAAGCTTGGAAAGTCTTCCTACAGTCACTCAGGGTGTTTGGCTGAGCACTTAAGAACGGTGCAACCTGCTCATGAATAGGTAGAATCCCTGGGAGTGTTTTTACTTTTCTTTGCTTATGTGATCTAATTAAGGATGTTCTGAGGAGTTGAGGTTAATAACTTCTGCATAGGCAGTTTTCAGAATTTGGGTAAAAGCTGTTTTCTGGCAAACTGTCACAGCTACTGACCGCCTGCATGACAGACAAACAGGGAACGTCTGCAGCCACACAAAACCACCATAACTAGGACTGTTAACCTGTGGAAAACATGGCTGTGAAATCTGGGCAGTTCTTGACGACCCCGATGAAACCCACAGGCTGAAACATGTTGGTGAAGTAATAAAGCTGATCTTTATGCCAAGTGTTGCTTGAGCTTTGAACTCGGACCGCTCTTCTTGTCCATGCTCTTTGGGAGAAGGTGAAGCTGTGCAGGAAACCTTCATGCTGTCATTAGATACGAGTGCTGACTTCCTGCTGTTTATAGCAAAGTAAGAGGATGAATTTCTGTATGAACACTCAAAGTTAGCTTTCTACATTTAGTCTCTAATCGATGTATTTAAAAAAAATATTGAATTTCAATGATATATTTATTTTCTTTCAATAGATTAACTGCTGTTTTAGTTCGCATGTTAGTTATTTAGCCTCCTTTATTCACTCCATGATTCTTCTGGGGTCTAAATTATGATATACTCAAAAAGGGCTTTCCCACAGCAATATTCAGATTTGAAATGCATTCATGGTAAAACAATGAAAATGAAAAGTTGATCATAAAAATTATTTTAAAATCAGAGTTTTTAAAAGGCCAGAACAGAAGACAATATTTTTGGAATAAGAGCAACAGATCAAATGCAGATGCTTCCACTATGCTCAAAACACCTGGAGCCAGACAGGACTGCTACTTACACAGTGTATAACTCCATTACATAATAGAAAGTTCATATTTTTGACTATAATATTATAAATAATGAAACAGCAGCTTTTTTCCTACAGCAGTCCACACAGCTACTGCGAAGGCTTCAGTTACTCTGCTGTTTGCATCTCTTGCAGCAATTTCAGTTGATCCTCAACAGTTTTCAGTTCCTGCTCCAAAGCAGACACCTGCACACAGAGTAGAACATATGAAAATACAGAGATGGACACAGTGCTAGTATGAACTCACAAAGTGAATGTTCTCTGCACAATGACACGACAACAATTGATGACACCATTAGCATTTACATACGTTTCCTTGCTGTGCACAATCTCACAGGATTGCATAACCACAGCAGGAAGCCACATATTAGCTTAAGATGACTGTGCATTTTAAAATTGAGTGTGGCCTAGGCTTAGGAGGAGATCCACCGTGTACGTGTGGCGGGGTGTGGCTCAGTTGCAGGGGAGGGGTGGAGGAGTGGTGTCAGGGGAGGTTGACGTGCACCTGATCTCCATCAGTGAACCAGCCTCCCCTGTAAGGATGGTGCCTGGACCGGAGGGGAGAGGTATGTATGTCGGTGTGCACCACCCAACCAGTCTGGATGCGACTGTTGGTTTGGCCGTGAACAACTTCTTCCACTTTCTCCCTTTGATTTACTGTTTGGGAGAAAGCTGTGGACAGGACTCAAGAAAACTGGTCTAAGCCCACACAAAAATTTAGATGTGTGTGAAGTTGGACGGAGGGAGGTACAGTATCTGAGGAACCACTCGGGGGGGCAGGCACAGGTGGATAAAACGGCAGCCATCGCATCCTGCCCAAGGCCTAAGACCGAAACAGAGCTGAGGCGGTTCTTGGGGCTGGCTGGGTACAACCGCCAGACTGACTGACCTCATCCGAAAGAGTACCCCTGGTTGGTCTAATGGACGGGGCAGTGCCAGGCGGTGTTTATTGCAGGTAAAGAAGGGTCTCTGTGGGAAACCCCTGCTCTACACGCCTAAACCTTTTCTACCTTCTGTTCTGCAGACTGATGGCTCAAAAAGGGGCTTGGGGGCTGTTTTGTCCTAGCAGGTAAAGG
>NW_005187835.1:88453-98510 GCF_000239375.1 Pundamilia nyererei | reverse complement strand
GCTCAGCTGCAGGGGGCAGGTGGAGCAGTGGGTTCATAGTGTGGTGTCATACGCACCTGATCTCCAACACCAAACCACGCCTCCCCTTTAAGGACGGTGCTGGGACAGGAGGGTGGAGGTGTATGCAGGGCAGCTGAACAGCAACAAATAAAAAGCACCAGAATGTGCAAAGCTGGAGTGTGGCTCCTCATTCTGCCACAGCAGGATTCGAGGTGTTTGAGTGGAAGAATGTACGTATATGTACGAGGTTTCATATAATCTCCTATTTTAAATTGTAATTTTTATTTATCAGCAAAATCTCAGTATCAGTCTTTGAAATGCTCAGTGCACCACTCTACAACCATCTGTTGGTTAGGGAGCGATAACAGCAGTGCCATTCCCTGAGCTTTGATTCTCTCTCTCCAAAACATGAAGCTGACTCAGATACAGTGAAGCAGTTACAAACAAAGCTGCTGCAGGTCTCCTTCACCTTACTGTCCATCTGCTCCCGGACATGAGAAGGAACCTTGGTGAGGTAGCTTGGAGACTGGACTCTGGCAAGGATTTGATCCAGCTTTGGGACGAGCCTGTCTCTGCGCTGAGAGAGCTGCACGATCTGTTTCTCAATGTTCATTCCACTCTGAGAGACACAACACAGTACGTTAGACATGACCAGCATCCTCATCACCACTGCAAAAACATCCAACAGGAACAGGATGGGATTCTCATCACAGTGCAACCATGACGTGAACAATGTGTGCTTCTCTGAAGAGTTATTAGATTTGCTTAAGCAAAGGTCACATGACATTTAATATTCGTTGATTATGTGCTTTTATTTATACACGACTCTCATAAGGCCACAGCATGTCAATGGAGTTCAGGTCCACACCGTGACTGGGATATTGCAGCACCTTGACTGTGTTTGGGTACATTGTCCCGATGCACGACTCCAGTTTTGGCTGTGGGACAGATGCCCTCAGCTCTGACTTGTCGGTGTACAGAGGAGCTCGTGGTCTTCAGTGGCTTCACCTGAAAGCGCTGCTGATGATCTAAGAAGCTTGGAGAGAAAAACGACTGGACTTCTCTAAGTTTCTTGAAGACGTTTCACCTGTCGTCTGAGAAGCTTCTTCAGCTCTAAGGCCAAAGGTGGCGGCTCCCAGATATTAATAATATAATCTGTACTGTGTAAGAGGGTAGTTGAGCCACTACTGATCATGTGCCTATTCACACAAGATGTTTATCTCCTTGGCTCATGGTGTTCGTGCCAGCAAACTGCCAAAACTGCACACTTGGCGATGACCAACCAATCAAGTTGTTAGCGTAACCTGACTGCTCCTTACTTATTAAACCCTGTGCATTACAGATTGGGTTCATATCCTAGAGTAAATAATTTCATTCGCAGTATGTCAGATGATAATCCCAATGCTGAAAGACTAAACTGTCAGTCAGTCCAACACACAAAGTTAATTCATTAACAATGAAGTTCATTGCTTCATGCAGAAGAAGCCCGATACATACTTGAACGTGAAGATGTAGCTGACATGTGTGGTCCACCACACCAGCGAGGCTTGTTTTGGGTGGAGAAGTGGAGTGTACAGACGGGGGGATACTGCCTCTGTCAGAACAGCAGATGTGAAGGTCGGAGATTCGGCTTAAAGTCCTAATCGCTGACCCGAAGCGAAGGAGGACCTCGGCCTGGCTGGGCGAACACACTGCCCACACTGAAACCATCGAGATTTAAGGAAATTAAAGCACGAAATCATTTTTGTTCTTTTCTTAAAGAATAAAAGGTTCTGCCACAGCTGAGTGTGGCTCTCAAGGAGCTTTCAGAGTTTTGGCTACTTTGTTACACATATTCAGGCCAGTGCTCATACCTGACCGTTTTCAAAGGAATGTTTTATGTTGGTTTGTTGAACCTCTGACCTGACCAGTGTTGTGTCTACACACAACAGGCAACTTAGCAAAGAAACTATTTTAAGTGAAGCCTTTGGCACTTTGTTAAAAACACAGTTTGTTCCCATTTTTGAATACCAAGAAAAATACCAAAGATACCAGTTCGACAAGCATTAAATGCTATTTTTACACAAACAAGACTATTCCAAAAAAACTAAGTTAAAAATTTGGCACATATTAGTATGCAAAACATACTGCACTAGCAAAGAGCTGAAACAAAACCTGAACAATCAGCTATTTACTGGTTCATCTACTGTCAGAAATGGTCCCAGTGGAAGTGCAGCTGTCAAGAAGCCGTTCTTAATGAAGCCGAGAAAAAACAAACCGAGGCATGAAAATTATGCAAGACGCGCACTGATGATCAAAACGTGTGTGATGGAGAGAAATCCAAATCTGAAACTTTTGGTTCAAATCATTGAATTGTTCAGAGCACATCAGGTAGAGGTGCGTGTCTAGCCTCCTCAGATCCCAAAGCAGTGTGGGATCATCCTGACAGATAACAGAACAAGAGGCAGAAATATCCAAGGAAAAATTCTGAATGTCCTCCAAGAAGCCTGGAGAACTATTCCTGAAGATACTTTTAAGGAGAGCTGTCTCAGAGAGCTCAGGCTGTGAAGAATAAAGCTGGTCCTATGGGAAAACGGGAAATGGGTGCAGCGATTTTTGTTAAATATCTGCAAACCTTTAACTTCTGTGCTGTGTCTCCATAAAGTCAGAGTTTGTGCAATATTAAAAAGAAAAAAAACGCTGCACCCATTTTCCTGGCAAAGAGTGAAGAAATCACAGGTGACTCAAGACTTTTGCATAGTAATAAAACGTAACTTTGTTGCTATATTTGCTTTCAAGCATTTGCCAGTGGAAGAGTCGGTGTGATAATGCTTATGCCTTCTTGTGCTGACTTACTGTCAGGTTTTGCTTTGGTTATGCCGCACTGTGCTCGTAAAGAACGGGCCACTCGGATCACTTCCTGTACCAGCAGGAAATCTCTTTCCTCTTCGGCAAAATGCCAGTGTGCCTGTGAGAATGGAAAGGACCGGGAGGTTAGAAAACGAACACATCAGCTGAAGTCCACAGACAGTGTTGTAAAGAGTCTTTTAATAACTCTGGGCCAGTTTTCAGTCCTGGACTAAGAAAGCATGTCAGTGTCCAGGTTAGTGTGGAGAAAACCCTCGGTAAAAAGTAAAAGTTTAGAAGCTTGTTATTCTCATGTGACCTTCGTTATGCCACAGTAGAGCATTTTCTCTCTTTTATCACCACGCATTCACTTGCAGCTGCTGGATGTTACTAAGTTTGCACCTTCTCTTTCCCCGGTTTGTGCTTCCTTCTTTGGCTCTTTCTCTCTGCAGGCATGTCTGACTGCACTGATTTGCGTTTGCTCGTCCCACAAATAGGTTTTTAAATCTTTTCTTTTTCAGGTCATGTTGTAGGACTGTCTTGGTTGACATGCCTCTGCAACATTCACTCTCCTCAGGCTTTGGGGAGGCCTGTGCCAGGGTACTGGAGGTGTGAGTCTGTCTTTTCATTGTGGTTGTGGAATGCTGGACCAACTCTTCCTCCTCGCATGGATATTCGAGGTTTCATGGGAGTTTGCCGAACTAGTTGACATGTGCTTTGTGGGTTTGGAGAAGGCATTCAACCGCATCCCTCTGGGTATCCTGTGGGGAATTGCAGGGGAATACGTTGTATTGGGCTTATCCAGGCTCTGTACAAGTGTTGCTAGAGCTTGGTCCACATTGTTGGTAATAAATCAGATTTATTCTTTCTGTTCATCATTTTTATTTGCCGAATTTTTCTTCTCAGAGTTTGCAGCTGAAATCGAAGCAGCTTGGCTGAAAATTAGCTACAAGTGCAAGACCACGGTCCTTAGAGCAGGGCGGAGTGCTCAACGATTTAAGTAAGGAGAGCAGGAGTGACAGTGCACTCTGAACTGGTCTGTTGTATTGTGGTGACACACTCACATTCAGAAAGAGCCAAATGTGAAAGCAAAGGTGTTGCTGGTCCATCTACATTCATACCCTCACCTATGATCAGGAGCTTTGGGTAATGACCAAAATAATGAGATGAGGGCAATCCTGGGTTCAGCCTTAAGGAGAGGGTGAGGATCTTGGTGAGGGGCTCAGAGTCGAGCTGCTCCTCTTCCAAATCCAAAAGAGCCAGATGAAGTATTTGGCCACACCAGGCTTGGGTGTTCTGGGAGGAGGCTCAGTAGCTGATTAGATTAGTGCCAGTAGAGGGATGGACAGACATTTAAACCTTCAGGAGTAATTACTGGTGAACTCTCTCTTTCCCAAACGTTCAGAGAGTTTATTTCCTGCTATCAACATAAGATCATCTAATCTATGTTATTGTGGGGAGTTGATCTTACAGCCTTACGATTATGGCTGTTGTCAGCTGGACCTTATTTACTGTCCCTCAGTCTGTGGGCGTACAAACTGGGCAGTGTGATCAATATTATCTGCTTCTCCAGTGATATCTGTCACTGAAATATTATTAAACTCTTGAATTACAGTATAATTACAGTAAATGTCTCTGGGTGAAGCTCACCTAATAAGCAACAACAGTCGCGTTGTGTTTCCTTCTGCTTGCTGTGAGTTTTAGTGTCTCAAGTTTGCCTGAACATGTTTGGATCCGTCTCTGCTCGTCATCTCTGACAGGAGAGGTTTCTGCCAAGCTTGTACTTGGTTTACTTTGACTGGAATAACTTGAGATTGGTAGAAATTTGGAATTTTCCCAAATCCAGATATCAATGCACATTAGCAGGGTTTTTTTTAGCGTTATTTAAGACAAGAAGGTGCTTTCCTGGGGGGCTACAAACACTTGAAAACCTCAGAAAGCCCTACCAACTGAGCGGAGCGGGGGTACGGCTGTAAACACAGGCTGGTTTGTGCAGCAGCTTCGGGTGCAAACGGCTGAAGTCTCTGCCACAGCTCCTCAGTGATGAACGGCATGAAGGGGGAGAGCAGGGCCAAGGACACAGACACACAGTGATAGAGAACGGCGATGGCCGCCTGCCTCGCGTCACCACTGTGCTCTGCGTCGGTTGTGAGGACGACTTCCTGGTCCTGCTGGGTCAGCAGAGGCTTTATATACTCCTGCAAATACACACAGAGCAAAGTGACAGCAGCTCATTCAGTGCTGGGCTAACTGCTGGCTTAGCGCTAACACTTTAGTCTTAATTAAGTTAATCTCTTTGCATTAAGCTTTGAGCCTCCACGTTTCCATGGAGAAACCAGATAAATATATCACCTTCTCTTTTTTTTTAGACAGAGCAGTAAGAAGATCAGTGGAGATACAAAGGAAACCCTCTTATCTGGTCTGTTGGGATGATCAAAGTCTACGCATGTCCTGGGACAGTTGTGCTCCTCACCATGTAAATATCACACAGGCTGTGGACCCAGAAGGAGTACAGGGCAGACGTGACGCTGTGGAGCTCATAAGCTTCAAAGGCCTGCTCACACTGCCCAACCGTGCTGTGTAGTCTGGAGCAGATCCAGCGGTCCATGCTGCTCAGAGGAGCTGTCTGCAGAGGCAAACACTGTGAACGAGGCGCTTCCAGTGTACACAGTCAAGTTTATGATGCCAGATTAGAAGAAGATGATAAAAGTAAACATTTTTCAGATGTCTTTTCCTCCACGCTGTCAAACAGTGTGTGAAACGGGCACAAACAGACAAGATTTCCCACACCTCAAACCTCTGAGAGACGGCACAGCTGTTTGTAAAGTGGGAGTGGGGAGTCAGCGTGTCATGCTCAGACTACGTCCACACTGGCCCGGGTAGATTTGAAAACGGCGTTTTCGTCTGAAAACACTCTGCGTCCAACTAGCGTTTTCACAGTTGTGTGTCCACATTGAAACGGCCCAAAACGCTTACGTGCAGTCCTGCGCAAAAACGAGTGAGAACTAAAGAATTTGAAGAAAATTATCTGATATTCATCTTTTTTTAGGGCTGTCAAAATTGAGAGCAATCAAAACAACTGCTGTATAATGCCCTCCGCTATCTTTGTTTAATTGGTCACATGACTGCATCACATGACCAACATGCGTCATCGTTTTCTAGTGTCCACACTGCGCCATGTGGACGGGAGGCCAAACCGTAGAGAAAACTGAGTTTTCAAACGCATCAGTGTGGACGTAGCCTCAGTGGACGTAGCCTCAGTGGACGTAGCCTCAGTGGACGTAGCCTCAGTGTCCACGCCGTTAAAACAAAGCTGTCATGATGCATTTTGGTATTTGAGAAGAACTGTAGTTCATTTTAACCTGGGGCATTTCTCTTGGTGTGCATGTTTAGTCCCTGTGTTGTGAAGAACAACGAGTTTCCTCCAGCTTGGGTCCGACTCAACGGAAAAAAAAAAAAGATCTTTTAGGATCAGCGGATAGATAATGGAGTCAGAGAGCTCCATGGTAACTGGTCAGCTGACCTGATCACTCTGTGCGGGGCAGCCAGTGTTGTTGTATTAGTCTGCTTCTATGTTTTGACAGGACCGTGGAGACGCCCGGGACTCCAGCCGGGCCTCTGCAGTTGTTCTTGGACATATCAGGTTCCTGCTCAGTGACACAAACTGTTCTTTTCCCTGAGTGCAGAGGTGGACGGCGTGTAAACTTTAAATATTCCTGTCGCTCTCAGAAAGAAAATGCCGTGTTTATAAGGGACAAACTTCTTTCGCTTGCTATAGAGAACCTCTGACAGCCTTTGTACAAAAACACTTTCCTCTCTTTTTACACTTGTGTTACATTCAACACAGCTCAGTGCTCATACTCTTTGATATGTAGGCTCAGTCCTTCAAAAAACAAACACCACACACACACATCCTGTCAGATAAGCTTAGCCTTTTTCAAACAACAACAAGTCTATAAGGTAAGAAGAAGCGCTCCAAATCGTCTGACATCGTTCTTGCTGTACCTTTGCTATAGTTTCCAGTGTTGCTCCGTTCTCACTCAGCACTCCCAATGTGAACCTTAAGGTCTGCCACATCTTATTACAGAAGTGTCTGCAGCTCAGAACCTGAGCGACAGACAGACTGAGGTCTTCTCCTGACAACAGGCAAAAGTGAAAACGTTACACACAGTAAAAAGACAAAGCAGCAGCCCACCGGTCTAACATGGATCCCTCGTTTGATTGTTCTGCTCCCCAGCAGTTAGTTACGAGTTAGGAACCTCTGACTGTGATGAAAGATGAGATGTTATCACCCTGATAACATCTCCTAACCATACCCGAGATGGTTTTAACCTTCTGTGTTGTAATGACGGCTGGCTTTTATGTGAAACAGGGATCAATAATATGTTATGCAGTCACTTTTAACTCTAGTGAACATATGCATCACATCTTCTTTCCCGTGACGCTGTCTTCCACATTCATTCGCTCTGACAAATTGCTTCCTGTCAGAGGAGGGACTCACTCACCCTGCATTTTGTGAGAGCAAAGGGCAAAGCGCAGAGCATCAGTCCCACACTCTGGGATCCCCGCGGGGAAGTCCTTCCTCTGTGGGGAAGCAGATGTAGCAGACAGATAAGAGTGGGAATAAAGAGAAAGAACGAGTCGGGAGGGGGGGGGCTGACCTGTGCTTCCATGGCAACCAGCTGCTCCCTCGGATCCAGGTTTCCCTCCTTCACTTTTCCTTGAAGTCTCTAAGAGGACGGAGGAAACCACATCGTTTAAGGTGAAGAGCAGACGGCTGTGCCGCGGTGACGGCTGTACTGCTTACAACTCTGCTATGCATCTTCTCAGCAACTCAGAGGTTGTGAGACAAGATAAAAATGCAATCTTTCGCCAGCTGTTGTTAGCTCTCTACACCGCGCTGTAGCAGTGAAGACAAATCAATAACTGCTTTTCTTTAAGACGTCTAGAAAGAGCAAAAAAGTGAATAAATGTAACCATTTCCTTAAAATAGAGCGTAACAACAAAACAGACGCTAACATGATGTTTCTGACACTAGTTTAAAGATGCCGGGGCTCTTCACTGAGTGGGACGGATGTCAGACAGTCATTACGGCCTTATTACCTCCAAAGAGACTCCGTGTATAACGTCTAAGGGGTCGATGACATTTCCCAGAGATTTACTCATTTTTCTGCCATATTTATCTCTCACTAGTGAATGAAACAGGACCTAAGAGACAGGAAGGAAACGGGATGAGAGACAAAAATAAAATAACAGGATATGCTGAGGCTGTAGTCCATTTTCTCATTATTATAAGTAACCTGTTTAAAGGGTAGCTGCCCGGTCAGCTCTGTTCCAAGCATCACCATCCTGGCAACCCAGAAAAAGATGAGGTCACTGCCCGTCTCCAGGACAGAGTTAGGGTAAAACTGCTGCAGGTCAGCGGTCTGTGGAAAGAGTGGGTGGGTTAGGGATGAGGGTTGCTTCTTTTTACATTCAGTCAGAGGAAGTCCAGTACCTGATCTGGCCAGCCAAGCATGGCAAAGGGAAAGAGCGCAGAGGAAAACCATGTATCCAAGACATCTGGGTCTGAAACAGGGAACAATGTAGCTGAATTCTGACACACCTCACATCCTTTTATTTTGTCTCAACATCAACAGTCCAGCTCAGTAAACCACTAACTGGACCCATTACCATTTTTGTCACACGTTTCAGATCATCAAACAGTTTTATATTAGACAAAAATAAGTAAACTTAAAAGACTGTTTTTAAATTTATTACATGAGAAAAAGCTATCCAAACCCAGCTGTTCAACTAAGAAATGCAGACAAAGTGAAGTAAGCCAGAAGATGTCAAAAACCAGCACACTGGGATCCAATCACTGACATCTGTGACTCCGACACAAGTACAGAGGATTTACCATCAGTCATCCACACGTGGAGAAAGCAGTGCGAACCTTCACAGGAGCGACCAGTCTGACAAAATTACTCAGAGTGCACCGACGACTCATCCGGGAGGTCACAGAAGAAGCTAGAACATCAAAAGAAGACCTCGGTCGTCTCAGTTAAGGTCAGAGCTCGCGATTCAACAACCTGAATGAGAGCAGGCAAACATGGCCTCCATGGGAGAATTCGAGGAGGAAACCACTGCTGACAAGAACAGGAAGGGTCGCCTCACAAAAACACCCTCAATGTAGCCGACTTAAAAGAATTCTACAAAGAAGGTTGGCTCAGTGTGAACGACTCATTAGCAACACAACACTCAAGTTCCTACAGCGAGGGTGGCAGCAGGCGTTTGGAGTCTGAAGCCTGCTGGTTATCTTAGCCTGACATAAAACCTGTTTCACAACCTGAAACGTGTGACAGACATGCACCAAAAAGCCTACAAAACTACCAAACAATCAAGTAGGCAACTAATACTTTTACACAGCAGTGTGTAAAAATCATGAACATGTTCAGACCCGTCTCATTAGATCAGCGAATCCTTGTCCTCGTCATTTAGCCGGCTGTAGCGCAGTCATATTAGTGGTTTACAGAAAAAACAACAGCAACAAATAACTAGAAAAAGTTGCATTTCCTGCAAAAATGCAGCGTAAATGGCATGTAGTGGAATCTGAAAACAGCAGAAGGAGAACTGTCTGCTGAAAAGAAGAAGAAGCTGAAATTTGTGTTGAAAAGAGTTAAAAAGTTGAAGTGTTAACTGAAGCTTCTTATGTCATAAGCGGGATTCGAACCCGGGCCTCCCGCTCTGAGAACGGCTGCTCATCTCACTGAGCTAAAACACGGCTCAGCCCGGCAAACCAAACTGGTGATCACACTGATAATGTGGTCCCATCCAGCAAAATGGGCCAAAAAAAAGGGTACAAAAAGCTTAATATCTAAAAAAATGTATAAAAGCTATGAACACCAAAAGATATATCACGCTTCAGCAGAAAGAGCAGAACAATTTAAAGTTTGAATGGTGAAAATCGGCTGAAAACTGAGGGACTAGTTAAGCGGCAAAAAATTGGCAACTAGAATAATAATAAAGTTTAAAGAGAAACAGGAACACAATAGTGTGAACGCCTCACGGCATTCACACAATAAGGTAACAATGTGTAGATACAGCAGCAGGTTAAAGGTCAGGAGGGAGGTGAGTCACCCCGAGTCAATGTGACGGCATCTGGCTTCAATCCATATTTGACAGCAGCTCTCTGACGGGCCTCGTCCTCGCTGCGTCCCCAAACCCACTGCTCCTGCACGCACGCACGCAC